>NC_092210.1:25289368-25293810 GCF_043381705.1 Parasteatoda tepidariorum
CTGATGCACGTTAAATCTGTCGAGTCTCAAAGTCCTCCATGTTCCCATAACAAATCAATACCTCTGGGGGTACTGATCCAGGAGTTTCCTTGTCTTCTGGATTGGTTCAAAATTACAAGGCTACGGAGTTGAGCATTAGTAGTAGTAAACCCGAAATTGGGTCGGCTTTAACGACGGTTATAAAATAAAATAAAATACTTTATTAAGGAGTTCCCTTCTAAATTGATTTTAAAATTACAAGGCAACGGAATTGAACATTGGTAGTCATTAACTCAAAATTGGGTTAAAAATACAACTTTTTTTAAATTAAATTTTTCAGCAACTATTTAACCGATTCATCGCATATTTTGTATTTTGCCATGTAAAATCGCATTCTTTAAAATAATGCAAAAAGTTACCATTCGACAAAGCGTTTTTTGATATAATATTAAATAAAATAATAAAAAAAAATAATAAATATTTACTATAAGTTATATTTCGCATGAAATTATGCTTGGATAAAAGAATTTTATAATTGTGCGCCAAAATTTTTCAATTCGCTTACAAAGTTCACCAGAACATTAACTGGTCCAAACTTTGGACCTCTCTCCTGACCAAACTATTGGAACCATGTTTCCCACTTTGCGGCTACCGGGGTCATTTCGGGGGTCAGAAATACTGATCCGTCAAAAAATGCATGCTCATTTAGAGAAAGTACTTTTTCGTAACTTAAAATATCGTCTGCACTAATTAACTAATATATTTGAGATCACTCCCTTGAACCATTAAAATCGAGCCTTAAAACGTGAAGATCCGATCATTAGATCAAAAGTTATTCAGCGTAGCCCATCTTTTTTTTTTACGCAGTGCACATTGATTGCCATAAAAAGAGGTGCACCTAAAAAAAGTTGTTTGAAGGAAACAAAATTTTACATGAGCAAATACAACGTTAATATAAGTAAGTGATTAATAAAATTAAAGCAAAATTATCAATTATTGCAGGAAAGAAACACAAATGAATGGAGGTTTCAATGCTCTCCTGTATCCCCAATAAACTTATTAAAATTATTAGAAATTAAACTTTTTCTTTTACTTTCTTAAGAGCGGCAGGAAAAATGAGGAACAGTAGTGAAAAGCTCCGTTTACCATCATACTTACTATTCATACAATTAATCATATAACTTTAAGAAAACTGTAAAATATAACTGTAAAATATAAATTCTATTGAAATATGTCCTTAAATATGCTCTAAAACATTTCTAGAATAAATTTCGGATTGATGAATAAAAAATATAGTTTCCAAAAATTTCGAATAGGGCGAAGACGTTAATTTGTTCGAAATAATTAACTTGTAACTACTTAACTTTGATTCCAGGGGAGAGGGGTTATTCCATTATTTCATTCGAATTTTGAAATTTCACTTGTAGACGGCATTGTTTAACATCCTAAAAAATGTTTTTAAGAGCAGAAATTAGTAAATAAATAAATAAGTAAATAAATAATTAAATAAATAAATAAATAAAACAAAGTAAAATAAATAAATAAAAATGTACTGCTTGAATTTTTTATAAAGTTCGATGAATTATATATTGTGTTTTTTTCTTCAATCTAAAAGCCATAACCATTATCTTACGTAAAATTAATTTTAATATCGCATGAAATATTTAAATTTAATATACTGCGTCATTAAATGAATAATCTCCAGAAACTAAAGAGGGAAAATAAAAATTTCATTATTTAAAAGAAAAAAAAATATGAACATGTAAATAAAAGTCAACATGTTTTGAGCACTCAAAAATTCCCCCCACAACGTCTAGCGAGCCTTGAGAATAACTACGTTTGAAGAAAATGTTTAGCAAGCTCAAAAGACTAAAGAAACACGGTAGATAGTCCCTTTTCAAGAATACGGCGAATCCATTGCTACGCATTCTTTGCGTCTTAGGGATAAATTTAATCTCGATAAAGCAACAATTCTAACCATTCCTGCCACATCAGCTCATATTGATAACCGCGAATCTTGCTTTGTTCATATAAATACTTATTTCCTTGTTAACGATATTAGTTTCACACCATCTCTCCTCAGAAAGTAGAAATGCATTTTGCCCCGATTTGCCTTTCCCGACTTTGCGGTTCTTTCAGTTTTATTTTTGTTTTTATTTATTTTTTATTTTCCAGTTCTATTTATGTTTTCTTTTTGCGAGACACATTTCTGTTCATATCACTTTTTTTTTCATTCACGTCATGCGAGTCTTAAAAATGGGCAAATATTTTCTTCATATTTTTTGAAGCCAATGATGTTTTTATCATCAAGTATAATGGGTCTTTCTTGATCATTATTTTGAGTGGTGTCTTATGCTGAAAGAAGCAAACATCTGTAAAATATTATTTCAACAGGGTTCATACGGTCCTTCAAACACTTAAATCATGACACTTATTTTGAAATAAAGAAGTTATTTTTAACTTTAAAATTATTTTCATCTTATAATCCAAATCAAAAAGTGTACTTTTGTTTCAAGTTTTATAGATAGAAACTTTTCCATCGGCAGTTTGAAATTTTTTTCCGAGAGAAAATTCCTCTCCATTTTGAAAATGATTCTTATACCTTACTTATACGATGTTGCCATTGCCTGTATAATAACATACTGTTGTCCTCATGGCATTTTGCACTTCAGGTCAGTTATCAACTGTATTATATATCTTTAAGTATGTATAAGTGATAAGATCATTAAAAATATATATAGCTTAGTTTAAAATGGTCAAATCTTTATCTTCTTCAGAATTAAGTTTCGTATATAAAATAAGTGCAAGAGTTAAAATAAAATAGAAAAATCCAAATTTGTTACCCATAAAAGGTGTGCTTTATAATGAGCTCGTTACATCAGTTTTCTTAATGAGCTTAAGAACTTAAGACACTAATAGCGAACCTGTTCGCAATTAAATAAAATTTATAAGTTTAGAGCAATTTTATGTCGCAGAATAATAAATATAATACGTAATCGTAAAGTTTACTTTCCAACTATTTTATTTTTTAATTTTAATGCATCTGAAAAAAAATGAAGCTTTTAGTTTCTTACATTTACATTTAATTACAGGTTCAGCAGGTAATTACAGGTTTTAATTACAGGTTCACAACTATAATTCAATGAACTTTTATAAATTCAAACTGAAAGGAGAACGTAAAATAACCAAGAAATTTAATAATAAATAAATTCACCTTAAAATTTACTTATAACAGTAATAAATAACGTATAGTAATAAATATTATAGTAATAAGTAATAAACAGTACTATTATATAATAGTCATAAATTCGATATTTAAAGACCACAGAGAAAGCTTATATGCCCATAAAAGTTAAGAAAAATGATTTTTCTCGGGGAAAGAAAGTGTTTCCTCCTAATGCGGTCTATCTTCCCTGCATAATAATTCCCGAGGAGAACTGATTTTTCACGTTGTTGATTTGTCGG
The DNA here is from genome assembly GCF_043381705.1 of Parasteatoda tepidariorum. Taxonomy (NCBI): domain Eukaryota; kingdom Metazoa; phylum Arthropoda; class Arachnida; order Araneae; family Theridiidae; genus Parasteatoda; species Parasteatoda tepidariorum. The sequence goes on from NC_092210.1 coordinate 25,292,813, forward strand.
GACTTTGCAATCCTCAAAATGCAACAGATGGCGACCCATTTCTATTTTTGTGAAAAATGAATATAAACCATCCTTCCTCCTTATTTCATATCCAATTTATAAGTACACTAAATGTATGTATACTTTATTGTACATAGGTTAGATTCATTTAATTTTGTGATAAAATATTTTAAAGTTAGCTTAATTTTACGTTTTTATTAAAAAAAATCTCCTTACCTATAATAAAAGAAGTCATCCTAAAGGGGACGCTACATCGCGGGAGAAATCCTTCATTGCAAATCTGTGCCCTCTACACAGTAAAAAATTCTGAATTAGATTACGGTAAAAAGTATCAGCCTCCTGAGAGCACATTTTACTCTATATTCATTTTCTCTGTTAAATATTTTTGAGCAAAAAATCTCATGCACCGTAAATTTTACAATAATATTTATTGAACTGTGATGGCTCAGGGAATAGAGCGTTTGCTTTCTACTGAGGTGAGCCGGGTTCGAATCCCAGCGATGGCTGGTCCATACGAATTCCGCATACGGCTTGCACCGACCACAGTGCTGACCTACAATATCCTCAGTGGTAAAAGGATCATGGGCTAGAGGCCCCTAGCCGTTAGGGTAAATGTGGGTGGTTTTCGTGGTTTTCCTCTCCATGTAACACAAAGGCTGGTTAGTTTCATCAAAAAGTCCTTCACGATGGCAAATTTCACCCAATACTTTATCCAGGAGTTCCCTTGTCTTTCAAAATTACAAGGCTACGGCGTTAAACATTAGCAGTCGTAAACCCAAAAAGCTGGGTTGGCCGGTCAATGACTGTTTTCAAATAAAATAATATTTACTGTAAAATTATTGAATTGTTATAATTAAATAAATAATTGGGAATAAGTACGGTATAGAATTTTATGATAAAATATGATTTTTAAGTCGAATTTACAGATGCTCCACCCAGGGTTTTAGCACCGTAATTGGATCTGGATTTTAAATGCTGAGAAAAATGTTTATATATAT
>NC_092210.1:25294780-25314451 GCF_043381705.1 Parasteatoda tepidariorum
TTTTATACATATTATTATATATATATATATTATTATATATTTCTGATTCTCACTTTACAAGCATAAATATATTTTGGAATTATTTAATTATAAAAAACAGTCTAACAGCTACAAATTTTTTTCAGATTATCTGAATTATAGTTGTGTTATAATATAAAATCTGAAAAAAAAAGAGCTTGAGTTTTTTTCTTTCATTTACATTCAAAATTTTATCAATAATTGATTTTGTAAATTAAAGAAATTTTAATGATGAATAACTGTTTCTCTCAGATCTAAAATAAGTGGAAATTTGAAAAATTATTGGTTGCAAGTGAGCCATGTTTGGAAGATTTTACCTTTAACGCAGGAAAAGTCACTGGCGTTTCATGCTGTATTTCATAACCATAAGCTATTGAAATGCTATATATAATATTTTTCTCTTATTTTGACTTAAACTTATTCAAAATATTGGAAAAAGTATTGAAAATAGGTCTAACAATTTTGCGTCGAAGGGAAAGAAAAATTGTGGGGTAAATTTTGAATTTAATATAAATGTTAAGTATTTGTCCATTTGAATTATCCAATGTTTTGAAATGCGTCCACTGGCATGTCTAGTGTCTACTGAATTTTAGGAATGTGATCTTTCGCAGAAAAATTTGTTGTAAATTACACGCTGTTGAAATTATTTAAAATACACGACTCTAGTCGTGAACAATATCTAGAAAAAAATTTAATCAAATATTCAAGCTTTCATTCATAAAAATATTTCCGGTTGACGAAAAAAATTTAGACATTTGTAAACTAAAGAATTATAGTCGAATGCAAAAAATTACGTTTTCTTTCAAAATTTACTGTTGTAAAATATATATATGTACCAGCTACAATTTCGGAGAAGCATAAAACAGATATCATTAAGAGCTTTAACGCAAAATTAATTTGGTGAGAAATTATGTCACAAAAAATGACAGCGCCATACCTCCAAAAAATCTGTACAGACGAAGCATGTTTTGTATTTTTCAAATAACAATTTAATTTAGCGAACATATAGGGGAGAGGGGGGCACATGTGAACAAATTTTTTTATTTCTTCACTTTTCGAAAAATATCATCAATTTTTCATAGTAAAAAAGTCCATATGTTTAAATAGTATTTTCTTTGTCTTGTGGAATTTTTTGAGATTTTTCAATAAAATATTTCTTTACTTTATAATATTTTAGAAAAATGACTTCAATTGTTCACATGTGCCCCTATTGGGGGCACATGTGAACAGGCCTGGGGCACATATGAACAAGATTAAAAACACAAAGCAATCATCATATTTCAAAGAAAAAAAATCTTTAATATAACAGATATAGATACGCATTATACTGAGGGGGTTGTAGCTTACTATGTGAATTTAAATTGTACAACAGTACTGTCAATAAGAAAATAATTTTTCAGCTGTACAATAATTTATCCGTAATTGGGTTTTTCGCAACTTCATGTTCCACGGGTGTTGTAATGGGCCTTTTTCTTTCTTCTCTAATACTCTTTCATGTTTTTTTTTTCATTTTTTCTATCTTTTCATTTGTAGCTTTAACAATTCTATTTTCTCAGGTGTATCAGTTAATATGCGTGATGCGCGATCAACCATTTAATAAAAAAAAAATTTTTAAAGGAAAAATTAATAAATTAATTATGGAAAATTAAATAATGATAATTTTAAATGCATACATATTTTTTAAACTTATAATATCATGAGGATAATAATCTTAATACTATGTAGGGGCACTTGTGAACTGTTCACATCTGCCCCAGATGTTTTGTTCACAAGTGCCCCCATCATCCTTCTTAAACCTAACTTGAAAAATAAAGAACTTTTAATTGAGTAAAAAAAAAGAATAATTGTCATAAACTTACCTGAATGTTCATATAATGATCTGCAATAGTTAATTTTAGTTTATTAGTTGATTTATATTATACTTTCACTTGGAGAAGCGAGCGATTATAATATATGCAACACCAGCTGATACAAAGAAATTGTCAGAATAGACCAACAAAATGTCTCATTGTTCTGAAAGTTTTTCAGAGAGGTAGGACTAGTACTTCCATCAATTGAAAATTTTTCGAGATTTTTTATTTCAAATCATATTGGTAAAACATACCATGTTCACATGTGCCCCCTGTTCACATATGCCCCCTCTCCCCTATATTAAAAAGAAGTGAAATTTTCAAAAACTTCATATGTTATTAAAAGTTTGAGTATGTTTTTAAATTATCTTAAACTGTAGATTAATACCATGTACAATTTAGTAAAATTCTTGAACCAGGTAGATGGACATAGAGAACCGAAAAATTCGTTTTTTAACTTAACTAATAAACTAATAAATATTAATAAACGAAATATAATTTTGACGTTATATTATAACTAAGCCTTTTAACAAAATACACTTTCTAATATATGATCAATAAGTTCATGTTAAAATTTACTAGTTTATAAACCGCTTACTTTATAAAAGGAATATCAATTTTCAACTTTGTGAACACTGTAAGGGAATGGAGGTGGCTTAAACCACAATGTCAAACTTTCTACCAGTTTCTAAGAAAGGTGACAACCAAGAGATGACCCGGAAGGAAATAAGATAAGAATAAGATTTTTCGATAAGTACTTTTGACACTTTTCAAAATTTGAAGCAATTTACTGAAAAAAAAGAAGAAAGCAAGTCATAAGGTTATCTTTTGATTTTATGGCCAGTTAATATTTTAAGAAGATACGTTTAATTAATTTAGCGCAATTTTACATGTTGTGAGATTGATGGAACTAGCGAGATTTTTAAATTTTTTAAGATGCAAAAGCCTTTTAATATATAATAATTATAGACAGTTTGCATTGAATAAAATATTAGAACGTGAAATTTGAAACTTTGATTCAGGTAAAATTTCAGATGAAAGTTTTGGTTTTGCATAAACAAAAGGTGTTTGAATCATATATCAAAACCAAAATGGCTATCAAATATCGTTTTTGTTGGAGAAATGTTGCCAAGCTACTTGTGAATACTCGGATATATCATTTCCTAATGCTTCTAGAGCTCGAAACTTCGGGAAGGTAGATAAGTCTTTTGTCACCAAGATCTCCCAAAATGGTAAATAAGTTGGTGACACACTGACAGAGAGAACACCTTTCCTTTTGCATGTGAGTTGTTATTGTGTTTGGGTGATATATAAAGTTGCCAAAATATTATACTTAATATCTGAGCCTTGATGGCTCAGGGGATGGATCGTTCGCCATCTAATGAGGTAAACCGGGCTCAAATCCCACCAAGGGGTTGGCCAATACGAATTCCGCATTTGGTGTGCACCGATCACAGGCTGACGTAAAATATCTTCGATGGTAAGACGGATCATGGGTTAGAGTCCCCTTGCAGTCAGGCTAACCGTGGGAGGTTTTCGTGCTTTTCCTATCCATGTTATGGTTTTCTTATCCATATAACTGTGGGTTAGTTCCATCAAAAAGCTCTCCACGAAGGTAGATTACTCCCAATACTTGATTCTGGAGTCTTCCGTATTGGGTTCAAAATTACAAGGTTGCGGAGTTGAACATCAATAGTCGTAAACCCAAAAAATTGGGTCGGCTGTTCAACGACGGTTATAAAATAATTAATATCTGAGCAACACACAATAGTCAAGTATTTATCTTTTAATATAAATCTTCCGCCTATTTTGACGCAATATGAGTTTTATATTTTATTTTATAACCGTCGTTGAACAGTTAACCCGATTTCTGGGTTTATGACAATTAAACATTTAAATATTTTTACTGCTCATGCACAGTTTAAAAGAGTAACCTTAAATATTCATATCTTGCGCAGTTTTAAACGAAGTTTTTTAAAATTTTAAATCAATAAATTTGTAATTAATTTTAAATTGCTCTAAGTATTTTGCTTATTTCCATTGAATATTTATAAAGATGTAGAAAAAAATCGTAAGACAAAATTTTTTATTATTTTTATTTTTTATAAAAATGTCTATGTTTTTATAAACATTTAAGCTTGGTTTACGAAATTTTATTAATTTATTGAAAATAACATCCTAATCTATGCAAGCTACAAGCTTATTGTATATATATATACTTAATTTTTTATTTAGATATTGTGTTTAAAAAATCTGTCGCTTTATTAGTTAGAAAGAAAACATTTTCTGTTTAAATTTACGAAGCGGTAAATGAATATCAAAATAATGATTCAACTTTGGAGAAGTTCCAAGTTTCTCAGTTCATGTTCGAAGCAAAAGCGTGAAATTATTATTTTCCGGAATTGCTACTCACAAAATTCAAAAAAGAAAAAGGGGAACAACTCTCTTTAAATTTCAAGTATAGAATAAATCTTTTTCAAAAGAATGTTTTTTCTTAGAACAAGATAATAAAAATTATTTCAACTAGTTTTACCAGGGAGTATATATACTCACTATCCCGAGACGTAAATTTGCATGGTTATTTTTTAGCTTTAGATGCGTTTTTGAGAAAATAAAAATTACTCGAAATGCGTATTTAGGAAAATAGGCACAGCTCGTGTTTAGTAAATTAGATACTTCGACCACGAACTTAAAGGTAATAATAGAGGTTTAATGGCGAATTTAGAGGTGCTGTAATAATAAGTTAGAGAATAAAAAATGAGTGTCGTTTTAAAGTTTTATCCCGACCTATTTAATTCTCTTTCACTTAAAAGATATTTGAATGTTTTATTTAGTGATAATGTATATCACATTAAATTTTAATAAAATCTCACCCATGTCTGTTTCTAACTCTCTCAGCAGTTCGAACCCGTTGCAATTCAAGATTTCCAATTTTGACTAATTGTATTTGAAATTGAAAAATATTGTTCATTGTTACGTCTCTCTCATCGAATTACAAACAAATATTACACATCGCCATTTGACATAATGACTGTCAACGGTGCCGCAGTGGTTCAGGGGATAGACTGCTCGCTTTCATTGAGATGACCCAAGTTCGAAACCCTGCGGTGGCTGGTTGGCGCGAATTCAACTCCCAGTTCGTGCCGACCCCAGTGTCCCTGTTTTAGACAGATCATGGGTAAGAACCTTGGGAGGTTTTCGTGGTTTCCTCTTCATGCAACGCAAATGCTGGTTAGTTCCATCAAAAAGTCTTCCACAAAGGCTAGTATGTCCCAATACTTGATCCAGCAGTTCCCTTGTCGTCTAGGTGAGTTCAAAAATATAAGGCTAAGGAGTTCAACCTTGATGGTACAGTACAGCATATTAAAGTACAGTACGATCCAGTATATTATATTATTGTGCAGTTTAGTATAGTGTAGTACAGTATAAGTAGTATAATAATAAGTATTTAAAAATGGATTTAGTAGGTTCATTAATGAAAACTCATTCTCACTACCGTATGAAGACGGAAAAGTTGTGCAAATTTACCATTACACATTTTTCCATAACTCAGAATTTAGTTTGGTTTCCCTCTTTAAAACTCATCGATATTAAATTAGAAAACCGATGAAAATTGGAGAAAAACTACAAAATGGAAAAAATCTGATTGGTTTTTAGCCTAATAAGTCATCACTAATTCAAAGAACATCTTTCTCTTTCTGTTATGCAGAATAAAAATGTTTTGGGAAATTACCTAGGAACTATTTAAGCGGTTTCATAATAGATTACACATTATTCGAAATCTATAAATTTTTTTTTGTTCGATTAGGAAATTCAAGATTTTATTTCCAAACTTTAGGTCATTATACGTTTTGAGCATTGTAACATGTATTTAATGTTTTTTTGCTGAAAATTTTATTATTAAACTTATTTTCCTTTGCCAATTTACAAAGGAACTACTTTAATGTTTAATTATTATAAATTTCAAGTACAAAACGCAATTTCTCATATTATTTAATAAGTGCTAATATTTTCCACCTTTCACTTCAACTACTTATCTTTAAATATTTAAATACAACATAAAGTGTTAAAATGTGTGATAAATGGATAGTGCGAGTGTTCACTAAATTAAATCCCTTCTAAAACCAAATATTTACTTTTGTGAGGTACTTCCTCTTCTAGAGATGTATTTATTTTATATCTCCATCTCGCTTGATGCTCGAATGAGAACGTTTTAGACAATATTTAAAATATTACAGACATTATTCAAAGCAAAATGGTACATAAGTTTAAAACCGAATTATGTTTTAACTGAATATATCTTGTTCATAAGAAGTCATGTCAAATCCGCTTTTTAAAATGTATACTTTTTTAAAAACTTTTTCTGCTTTTTTACGGCAGTATTTTTCCCGTATTTTCTTGCCAGGGACATACTTATAGAATCAGATAAATTTGAAATTTAATAAGATAAAAATAATACACTGTTAGAAATTTCTCGGCTAAAATGGCCAAATAGCAATTTATTTAATTGTTATTTTACCATTTTCAATCAAAACAGTTAAATAACAATAAAACATATGACATTCAAACTGTTAAGTATGAGAAAAAATGTTTATTGATTGTTTTTGCCCCAATACGGTTAACCAGTCATAATTATATACGAGCCAACTAGGCTCACTTTATGAAGTCATTTTGTTTCGTGCAGTTGGGTACGTACTGTAGCTGAAAGGGCAATCTCATGACAGCCTGAAAGGAATCCTAGAGTTGTTAACACAATATCTTTTCCATTCTTTCAAAACATGTAAAGTTTCTAGTGTTTTGCACTCTAATTGGTGACCCTGAACTATTAAAATATGAAACTCATGCATGGCACAGCACCCACCGAGCTCCAATGCCTGTTTAAGATTTATTTTTATTGTTTAAGAACTATGCTAGTTGTAAATGGTTACAAAGCTGTATAGTTTTATATTCATAGATTTTTAACTATAACAATTGTAAACGGTTTCAAAACCGTAAAGGTAATGAAATGTTCCTAACAATAAACTAGTTGATTAATCCAATGAACAGACTGCTGCCGTTTTTTCACTGTAATTTCAAAATGAAAATTCTAACAATGTATATGTACCATAAAAAAATAATCATGATTAGACATGAATTATTAAAATATATTAAAACCTATTTCGTAATTCATATCAATATAACAATTTCATACAAAAACATTATACTTTAAATTGATTTCGTATTTAAATTGGGTCAATTGTTTATTGTTTAAGAAAATAGAAAGTAGGCAGTTCAATGCATTAACTACTTATGTTAAAATTTTAAATTTTGTGAAACCAATCAAAATTTTAAATTTCCTAAAAAATATTGTATTAAGTAAAAATATCTTAATAGCGGGATATTATTTGGAGGGAAGCTTTTTTTTGTTCTTACCCTTTGAATTTGAAATTTTTTTTTTCAAAAATTATGACTTATTTTAGCATTCAAATATTGGCATTAGTTGTTATTGCATAAAATTCCAAGAATGGTTTTTCAAACGGTTTTTTTCTGTCACGAATGTGATATCACATGTGATTTTTTTTCAAATTTTTTATTATTTTTTTCTTCTTAACGCTGCACAAAATCTGTAAGACTTAGAAACTTAAAAGTCCTCAGGTACGTAGAAAAGTACAAGATGTAAGATGGAATAAAATATATTAAGATTCAATATTTAATTTGAGATTTGTTAAACTTGCAGGAAAATATACCATGTTTGGTCAATCTATAGTCCAATGAAATGCAATTACGGAATTAAAATTTGACATGCTGTTCGAGCCATTTTTATTTATGAAATTAGCACAAGTTTTGCTTCAAAATTCTAATTTGCTTGTATTTTATTATTATTCTTTAAGTTTAACATTTTTTTTAAGTTCAGAAGAAATTCATAAAACATGCAATTATCAGAAATAAAAAACTTATTTGGTTTTTTTCCATATAATTTTTTTTTTACTAAAGCGATATAAAGTAAAAATTGATGTTTACACGTTACATTGACTTTTCACAAGTTTTTTTTTTGGTTATAAATATATGTTTTAAATGTTTGAATATTTGTGTAGAGCAACTAAAAATCTACTTTAATTAGCTCATAATTCAATTTTAAGAAATTAATTTCAGTTTTAGAGGAAGATGGTTATCGCAATGTAAAAATGGTAGACCTCTTTTGTATATTTATCTGTATACATAAAAGTGAAATTCCTCACTCATTCACTCACTCGCTTGTTCACTCACTAGCTTATTCACTCACTCACTGTTCTACCGTAAAGTGCTCGACTTCACTTGCAGGTCGTCGGGCTACCGAAGCGGGGGCGGCATCCCTTCTGCAGAGGATCAAAATTATGATGGTATGTCTTCGAATCATCCTCAGGGATATTTCCCAGACCGTCGCCAATAGCCCATTGCGCAGCCCTAGTGCGACGTAAATGAACTACAAGAACAACAACAACACTTATCACTAATTCTCCACTTCCCATGAGGATAGAAAGCTAAAATTTGGAACAAGTGTACTTTATGTAGATATGTAGAAAAACCGAAAATATGCCTACAAAATTATTATTATTGTCTACAATATTATTATTATTATTTTTTTTAAAAGAAAAAACCTAGAACTTTGAAAAGGTTTAATGCAGTAAAAATTCAGCAATGTTATTTTTAACTGTTAAATTAAAGTTACTATCAAAGAAATATTAAAAATAACTAATAGAAATAAAATATTTATACTTTTATTATTTGCAATGAAAGTAACCTTTTTTCAACTTACAGTAATTTTTTTACATTTTCTTACGTTTACTATAAAGTTTTTACTCGATTTTCTTTTGTCTCTTTTATATTACTAAATGCCTGACATTTGATACAGTCTATGGATTGAAATAAGACTCTGAAAGAAATTTTTTTGATCTCCCTTTTGCTTAGTCTAAATAGTGAAAAATCTTTTAAATGTCATTGCACTTAACACTTTAAAGAGCGCTGAACTTTTAATTGAGCATTTTTGCAAATACTTTTCACAAGAATAAAGTTTGATTTGTTTTTTTTTGAACTTAAACTTTTCTTACTTTTTTACACTAATTCATTACTTTGATCTATTCTTTATTTAGATTGAATAGCTAGTGATTGAATAGTTAGCGCTCAATAGTTGGAGATAGAATTTTTATTTTTCTGAAAATTATAATACTTTTTTAAAACCCTAATTTATTCCACGCATTGTCCTGAAAAGGAAATATATAATGAAACATTCGTGAAATATTTTTTAAAGAATTACAAAGAAAAAATAACAAAGGTTAGCNAATTTCAAGTACAAAACGCAATTTCTCATATTATTTAATAAGTGCTAATATTTTCCACCTTTCACTTCAACTACTTATCTTTAAATATTTAAATACAACATAAAGTGTTAAAATGTGTGATAAATGGATAGTGCGAGTGTTCACTAAATTAAATCCCTTCTAAAACCAAATATTTACTTTTGTGAGGTACTTCCTCTTCTAGAGATGTATTTATTTTATATCTCCATCTCGCTTGATGCTCGAATGAGAACGTTTTAGACAATATTTAAAATATTACAGACATTATTCAAAGCAAAATGGTGCATAAGTTTAAAACCGAATTATGTTTTAACTGAATATATCTTGTTCATAAGAAGTCATGTCAAATCCGCTTTCTAAAATGTATACTTTTTTAAAAACTTTTTCTGCTTTTTTTATGGCAGTATTTTCCCCGTATTTTCTTGCCAGGGACATACTTATAGAATCAGATTTTTCTGCGATAAATTTGAAATTTAATAAGATAAAAATAATACACTGTTAGAAATTTCACGGTAAAAATGGTTAAATAGCAATTTATTTAATTGTTATTTTACCATTTTCAATCAAAACAGTTAAATAACAATAAAACATATGACATTCAAACTGTTAAGTATGAGAAAAAATGTTTATTGATTGTTTTTGCCCCAATACGGTTAACCAGTCATAATTATATACGCACCAACTAGGCTCACTTTATGAAGCCATTTTGTTTCGTGCAGTTGGGTACGTACTGTAGCTGAAAGGGCAATCTCATGACAGCCGGAAAAGAATCCTAGAGTTGATACCACGATATCTTTTCCATTCTTTCAGAACATGCAGAGTTTCTAGCGCCTTGCTCTCTAATTGGTGACCCTGGACTATTAAAATATGAGACTCATGTATGGCACAGCAGCCACCAAGCTCCACTGTCTGTTTAAGATTTATTTTTATTGTTCATGAACTATGCTAGTTGTAAATGGTTACAAAACTGTATGGTTTAATATTTACAGATTTTTAACTATAGCAGTTGTAAACGGTTTCAAAACCGCAAAGGTAACGAAATGTTCCTAAAAATAAACTAGTTGATTTGTCTAATGAACAGACTGCTGCGGTTTTTTCACTGTGATTTCAGAAAGAAAAGTCTAACAATGTATATGTACCATAAAAAATCATGATTAGACATGAATTATTAAAATACATTAAAACCTATTTCGTAATTCATATCAATATAACAATTTTATACAAAAACATTGTATTTTAAAATGATTTAGTATTTAAATTGCGTTAATTGTTTAAGAAAATAGAAAGTAGGTGGTTCAATGCATTAACTACTTATGTTAAAACTTTAAATTTTGTGAAACCAATCAAAATTTTAAATTTCCTAAAAAATATTGCATTTAGTAAAAGTATCTTAATAGCGGATATTATTTGGAAGGAAGCTATTTTTTTTGTTCTTACCCTTTGAATTTGAAACTGTTTTATTTTAGCATTCTTTTTATTTTAGCATCCAAATATTGGCTTTAGTTGTTATTGCATAAAACTCCAAGAATGGTTTTTCAAACGGTTTTTTTTCTGTCACGAATGTGATATCACATGAGGTTTTTTGGCAATTTTTTATTATTTTTCTTCTTCTTTACGTTGCATCTTACTTGCTGCACAAAATTTGTAAGACTTAGAAACTTAAAAGTACTCAGGTATGTGGAAAAGTACTGGATGTGAGACGGAATAAAATACATTAAGATTCGACATTTAATTTGAGACTTATCAAACTTGTAGGAAAATATACCATGTTTGGTCAACCTATAGTCCAATGAAACGCAATTACGGAATTAAAGTTTGACATGCAGTTCGAGCCATTTTTATTTATGAAATTAACGCAAGTTTTGTTTCACAATTCTAATTTGTTTGTAATTTATTATTATTCTTTAAATTTAAATTTTTTTTAAGTTCAGAAGAAATTCATAAGACATGCAATTATCAGAAATAAAATACTGATTTGATTTTTTTCCATATAAAAATTTTTTTTTTTTACTAAAGCGGTATAAAGTGAAAATTGATGTTTACATGTTACATTGACTTTTCACAAGTTTTTTTTGTTTGTAAAAATATGTTTTAAATGTTTGAATATGTGTGTAGAGCAACTAAAAATCTACTTTAATTAGCTCATAATTCAATTTTAAGAAATTAATTTCAGTTTTAGAGGAGAATGGTTATCGCAATACAAAAATGGTTGGCCTCTTTTGTATATTTATCTGCATATATTTTCTGAAATTCCTCATTTATTCCCTCATTCGCTTGTTCACTCATTCCTTCACTCACTAGTAATTCACTAGTAATGTAAAAATTTGTGCATTATTAATTATGTTTCATAAATGTTTATGCAATAGATTATTTAATAAATGGGTTGTGATCACGTAAGCCTATCTTTTTTCATAAGCGTCCCACAGTGGACTGATCGTTAAGACACGGTTCCCAGTAGATCACCGAAGTCAAGCATCACTGGCTGCGATCAGTGTGCGGGTGGGTGACCACTTGGATCAGTCTGCGTAGGGACCGAGGGTTGCGGTATGGGTCCTCGCTAAACTGTTCTACCGTAAAGTGCTCGACTTCGCGTGCAGGTCGTCGGGCTACCGAAGCGGGGGTGCCATCCCTTCTGCAGAGGATCAAAATTGTGATGGCATGTCTTCGAATCATCCTCAGGTATGTTTCCCAGACCGTCGCCAATAGCCCATTGTGCAGCTCTAGTGCGACGTAAATGAACTACAAGAACAACAACAACACTTGTCACTAATTCTCCACTTCCCATGAGGATAGAAAGCTAAAATTTGGAACAAGTTTTCTTTATGAGATACGTAGAGAAACCGAAAATATTTCATTTCGATATTTAATAAATATCGGGGTAATTAGAGATATTATCAAATAACATGTTCCCATGAATTGCTATGGGTGTACATGTAACAAACAATAAGGAACCGCAAATTGGTGAGTTTGTGTATAGGCGGACTACAAAATTATTATTATTTTTTTAAAAGAAAAAGCCTAGAACTTTAAAAAGGTTTAATGCAGTAAAAATTCAGCAATGTTGTTTTTAACTGTTAAATTGAAGTTACTATCAAAGAAATATTAAAAATAACAACTAATAGAAATAAAATATTAATATTATCATTATTTGCAATGAAAGTAACCTTTTCTCAACTTAACAGTAATTCTTTTACATTTGCTTACGTTTACTATAAAGTTTTTACTCGATTTTCTTTTGTCTCTCTTATATTACTAAATGCCTGACATTTCATACAGTCTATGGATTGAAATAAGACTCTGAAATTTTTTTTTTTGATCTCCCTTTTGTTTAGTCTAAAGAGAGAAAAATCTTTTAAATTTCATAGCACTTAACACTTCAAAGAGCACTGGACTTTTAATTGAGCATTTTTGCAAATACTTTTCCCAGGAATAAATTTTGATTTGCCTTTTTTTACACTTAAACTTTTTTTACATTTTTACACTAATTCATTACTTTGATCTATTCTTTATTTAGATTGAATAGCTAGTGATTGAATAGTTAGCGCTCAATAGTTAGAGATGGAATTTTTATTTTTCTGAAAATTATAATACTTTTTTAAAACATTAATTTGAATTTCAAGGCATATCGTAATTTTTTTTCCGCGCATTTTCCTCAAAATGAAATATACAATTAAACATTCGTGAAATGCTTTTTACAGAATTACAAAGAAAAAATAACAAAGGTTAGCTATTTACTTATCAGAATACGAAAATAGACTATACTGATTGTATACTTAGAATTTACTAAACTTGCAAAATTATTTATATTAATAAAAAAATCATGTCAATAGCTGAATATGAGGCAATTTACTCGTTAGTGAAGATAAAAAATTGAGTAATAGCAATCTTGTTTTAAAGTACATTAAATAACGTTAAGTAGTACAATGTAACTTATATTAAATTATACTAAAAATATTTGAGTGCAAAGTGAAAATTTGGGCTGATGCAAATTATATTAATTATTTCCTATACTATTTCAAGATGCGTTAACTAAGTTAATATTAATAAAACTAGTTAAACTAATAATATTACCAATACTAGTAAAATTTAGTTAAGCTGTTAGTAAATATTATTAGTTTAACTGAAAGCTTTTCTAGCAAAATTTCTATTACAATGTTTTTATACGATATAGTTAACTCCTCAATTATTTGAAATTCATTGAAAATATTTGTAGTTACTTGCTTTCAACTTAAAGAAAGTTTGCATCAAAGAAAAAAATAACATCATAGACATATATATTATTTACATTTGTTTCCATGTAGTTTACAGTTTAGTTTAATATTTCACATAATGTTTATTAGACGTTTATAATTACATAATATTTTAAAATGCGTGCTGTGTTTTACTTCAATAATTAAAAATCAGTTTATTTCGAAAATCAATTCTAACTTTAAAACAAGTTACTTAATATATCATTGTCATTAACTTTATATTTGAAATAATTTGTTTTTTTATGTTGTGCAAACTTTCAACTTTTCAAAAATGAATATCATAATTTTCTTTGTTTCATAACATTAATAAAGTACAACCAACAGCAGTCTTAAAGACTTACATTGCCAATTATTCTGTCATAATTTAATAATAGGTTGGCTTTATTGCTGAATACTTCGCTGCCATATATTTAATGGTGAAAAAGGAATGCGAAGTATGCCATAGTTGCGATGCGATAAAGAAGAAAACTACTATGCAAATTAATTTCTTTTTCTCCTCGATTTTTTTTTTGTAACAACAATTGGTGTGTCGATCTAATACAAAAAATTCCACGAAATTTTTTATTTATTTTTATGTTACGGAATTCTTTCAGTCGGAAGATCGTTGAAAATTGTTTTAGTTTATTTTCTATTGTCGTAGATTTCTTTCCTTTTATCTTAGATTTACGATGCATTTTAAAGGAATTGAAAATTATATTCTATCACGTAGAAATTACTTTTACTATGGCATAAAAGTTTAAAACGTGTGCTGTTATTTTAATTAAATAATTAAAAATTAGTTTAATTCTGTAAGTCAATTGTCCTGCCGTGGACTGATCATAAAGATACGGTTTCAAGTAGATCAACCGAAGTCAGGCATCACTGGCTGCGGTCAGTAAGCGGGTGGGTGACCACTTTGATCAGCCTGCGAGGGGACCGAGGGTGCGTGGTATTGGGCCTTGTTCAACTGTTCTACCATAAAGTGCTCGACTTCGCACGCAGGTCGTGGGGCTACCAAGGCAGGGGAACCTCGGCAGAGGATCAAAATTGCGATATGTTTTCCGATCATCCTCAGGGATGGTTCCCAGACCGTCGCCAATAGCCCATTGTGCTGCTCTGGTGTGACGTAAATAAAGTACCTAACTATCTTTAAGTCAATTAAAATTTTAGCACAAGTTATTTAATGCATTTTTGATTTTAACTTTATATTTGAAATAATTTGTTTTTTATGTTGTGTAAACATTTCAAAACTGAATGATATAGTTTTCTTTGATTTATAATATTTATATAATACAGTGGTCTTAAAGGCATATATTGTATATTAGAAATTATTCTGTCATAATTCAATAATTAGTTGGCTTTATAGCTGAATGCTTCGCTACCAAGTATTTAATTCAGAAAAAGGAAGCGAAGTATGCGATACGATTAAGGAAACTAATATGAAAATTTATCTTTCTTCCTCTTGATTCTTAGCAACAGCGAGTGGTGTGTTGATCTGATGTAAAAAATTCCACGAAAATATTTCTTTTATATTACGGGAATTCATTTAGGTGAAGATCGTTGAAATTGTTCGTATTGTTTAATTTTTTTTTGTTCTGTGCATTTTTTAATTTTATTTTAAAATTACGATGTATTTGATGCAGATGGGGCACCGGTTTCTCTTATATATATTTTTTTTAACGTTTTAATTTAAAGTAAAAATATATTTCACTATTTTTTAATTGAAAAAAAAAACACTTTCTAATAGTTACTAAAAATCTGTTAGATTATCGGAATTATAAATGCACTAAAATATAAAATCCAAAAAAGTAGCTTGAAATTTTTTTTCTCTCATTTATACACAAAAGTTTATCATGAATTTATTTTGTACATTAAATAAATTTAAATGAGAAATAACTGTTCCTATTAGATCTAAATAACTGCAAATAAGAGTAAATTCGAAAATTTATTGTTTGGAGGTGAACCGTGTTTGGATGATTTTTTCTTGAACGCAGAAAAGAGACTCCTATGTTTCATAACCATAAATTATTATTAAAACGCTAAAGATAATATTTTTCACTTATTTTTACCTTAATGAAAGCTAAACAATGAAAAAAGTATGAAAAATATGTTCAATAAAAACTCTGTGATAAAGGGTTTTGGATATAAAGCTTCAATAAGGAGTACTTAAGATCATGATTAGTGTATTTAATTTGAATTTGTTTTTACTTATTATTTTTAAAAGAAATATAAATCTAGCTTGAATAGTCGTTAAGGAAGTCTAAAGGTTTAAAATGGTAACCTTTTAATTTTGTACTACACTCAGAAGACACAGGCATTTAAATGAACTTGTTCTGTTGAATATTTTTTTATTGAAGATATGTCCTCAAAAAGTGAGAGCATAACACAGATCTAATTATTAAGCTTGGAAAATGTTCAAATTCAATTCGATGTAATAATTAGAGTAAATTTATAATTCTTTACAGTGAAAGGAATTAATATTATTTATTGCAAAAGTTTCTTACAAGTATGTTAAGAAAATATATTTTTTCTTCTTTCATTCAAAAATGCCAATTTCGGACTCATATAGTGTTAACTGAGTCAAAGTAACATGAATTTTTGACAGTGTCGAGATCTTTTCAAATTTAAATGAGAATATACTGTTGAATTAAGACGGTTACTGTATAATTACTTACCAAATAGCTGCTATGGATAACGTGCAAGAGTTTTTGAAAAAGCAACGTAGTTAAAATAATAAATAGCATGTATGAGACCACTACTTATTTTTCAGAAAATTAATTTAAGTCAATACTTTAAACTTAAAATAGATTTTTAAATGCTTAATTATTTCCATATGATTTTTTCATTCCATATTTCTGTAATAAAATACCATTTTCTTACTCATAAAATATTAGATTCTGTAACGGATGAAATTCCGATTTTCCCCACAAATTTAATGTTTAAGATAATCTGATCTAAAATTCAAAAATGAATGTTGTTATAGTGTTATTGTAAGTAAAGTCGAAAAATAACGAAAACATTTAGTGGATAAAATATAAATATCAATTGGTTTTAAAATTATTTAAGGTTAACGATATTGTTACCACCTTCAGAGAAGTGCCCTTAAATTCAACAGCAATTACGATTATCAATATTAAAAAATCGATATCGATATTAAAAAACAATTATCGATATTAAAAAACTCGAAGCGCGCCACCGCTGTATTGGGTGTTTAACTTAACTCTACATTTTTGCTGTTTAGCTTTGGGAGTAAATATGTGAGAAATTCGACATGCTGAAAAGGTCATTTTGTTTATGAACTTAACGCAAGCTTTTTCTTATATTCCAATTTGTTCGAAAATCATTGCAATATTAAATGCTTTGTAGCGAATTGTTTCTTACTTTTATCGATTATGCTATATTTTGTTTTGCGGGGCAAAAGAGTCCGAGATTTGATGCACAAAACAAGTTTTAATTTAGTTTAGTTGTTCGTTAACAGAAAGTATTTAAATGTCACATTGTTCATAAATTCTCTTTTGCGTAATCCCTAATGAAAAAGAGTTTTTTCTATTGTTAAAGTTAATTTTAAAAGTTCGAAAGCAAAGAAAATTACTAACTAAGCGCCGTTTATGTTGATGACCGGAAGATAGCAAAAAAAAAAAAAAAATTAAATCTATTAGTTGAAAACATTTCAGTTTCTTATCAGCTTAAAATTCATTCTTCCCTTCAATAGTTAAAAAAATCGAAATTTTTTCTTCCGTTCATCAAAGATTTCTTCTAGAAGTTTTTTTGACTAAAATATTTTTAAGTTTAAAGACATAGATAATTAAGTAGTAGCTAAATAAGAATAACTTTTTAATTGAGAAAGACTTTTGCTTGACAGTTTTTTTTCTTCTTAAAAAAGAACTTAAAAAAAAGTTAGTAATTTTCAAAGCTAAAAAATGTATATTTCTGCTGATGTCAGTCATTCTAGTTTATCCTTTCGAAATTTAATGAAGTATGCACTGACTTTTTTATACGCCAGTTAAAAGTTTTTATAATTAGATGTAATAGATTTTTTTGAACAGTGTTTCGTTGATGACGAATTGAGAATAACATCATTAAGGAATACAATTTTTCCTTTTCACAATTTGTCATTTTAAAAATAATTTTATCTCTGCGTTATAAGAGGAATGTTATAATGATGAGTTTAGTAAAATAGCAAAACAAACAAATAAATAAAATAAAATCGTAATAAAATATTGTAAAGGAATTTTTTTTATTACAAAAACTGCTTTTGCTTTAAAGAATATAATAAAAATTTTTAATTGGTTGTTTTCAAGGTTTTTTTATGCTATTTTTTTGTGGAAAATAATGGTTTTGTCTTAAGCACATGTTAGAAAGAGCATATTAATACATAATTTCTCACTATTTTATTTAAAATAAAAGACTGCTATTAATTGCATATCAGATAATTAAAACCACTTGAAATTATTAATATAAATAACATTATATAAATGTTGATGAATGATTACATAGATGTTTTAATAATGTTGCGTTTGAAATGTTTCAAAGAAATTACTTGCAGAAATATTTCACTTAAAAACCAACAATTTGAACCAACAGAAGTGAACCTCCGTGTTCAAACAGTTTGAATCAGCAGTTTGAGCTCGAAGAAAGCACAAAAATTTTTCGAAACAAATTCTTGTAGAAACTTTGCAAAAGTGATTCGTGCAGAAACAATTCAAAACAGTTTCTCGCAGAAACGTTTTGAAAAAGACTCTTGTAGAAAAGTTTCGAAACAGATTCTTGGAGAAATGTTTCTGTAACTACTTTTAAACTTTAGAGCTTCTTCGTGACTTTCGTGACTTAGGCATCTTGTGTTGATATTTTAAAAAAAATTTGAACATACATACCTGAGACAAAATGACAGTCGATAAATGCTAGTTTGTAAGTTTTCTGTAATGTAATTGGAAACTTTCCCGAATAGTTTCAAAAACCTTTCACTGAGGAAACATTTGATGTTATTCATCCTTTGTTTGTAACATATCGCTGGTTCAAAACTAAAACAACACATCTGCAAACGTGTAATGCTTGCAGATGCGTCGTTTTAGTTTTGGAGCAGCGATATGTTCTTAAATAATTGTGATGTTTCATGAGAAAGCGAAAATCAAAGTCTTTTCTGTTTTTGAAATGTTGTTGTTGTTTGTTTATGAAGTCCACATTTTGAAGTTTATACTTTTGACGACATTTTGAGCCGGGAAGCTACTTGCAATACTATGTCAGGTTTTTGCCTCCTTGGAAATATTTCTCTGCAGCATTTTTCAAAAGAAATTGTTATATATGGAGCAGTATGGAAATGGCATTCTTTTAAAAATTAAAAATACCGGTAATAACACACCAGTTTCATTCCTTCTTCATATTAAATTATCACCGAAAACGAAGTATGTAGTTTGAAAATTAATTAAAGGTTCTAAAAAGTCGAACTGGCATTTGAATGAGTCAACTAATGTACCTATAATAATTCCAATGGTGTCTTGGGATATTCATCCACTTTTAGATGCACCTGGATAATTAAAAAAATTTTTTTTTTCCGCACATGCGCTGTATAAAGCAACTACTTCAATTACTCTTATCTGGCGCAGTTTTTATTATTATTTTTTTTAAATTTTAAAGCAATAATTTCGTTGTCAGTTTAAAATTGATTCAAACGCTTTGCTTAATTTTTTTTAAATATTTAAGCTATAGCAAAAGTGGCACCAGACCTAGGATATATTTCGGACATTTACCAAAGGTCTAGTCATACTAGCTCTGGTTAAGTGCCATAGCCCGGTATACATTTGCCCGGTATATACTACACTGATGTTTTTTAAGGTCAAGATCCATTGCCCGGTATAAACTACACTGATGTTTTTTTAAGGTTCAGTGCCACTGCCCGGTGTACATTTGCCCGATATACTCTACATTGATGTTTTTTTAAGGTCAAGTGCCACTGCCCGGTGTACATTTGCCCGGTATACCCTACACTGATGTTTTTTCAAGGTCAAGCTCCACTGCCCGGTATTCATTTGCCCGGTATACCCTACACTGATGTTTGTTCTAATCTATCGTCAGTAAGTATTAAAATATCGATTAAATGAAATTATATCTACGAATAAATTAATATCAAATCGGATGTAATAAATATTTCGGACATTCACCAAAGCGACTATGTGATTGTCAACATTCACCGGTGAAAGTCAACAACCACCGATTTCGGTCATTCACAGTAACATGCACATCATTTACATAATAACCTCA
>NC_092210.1:25315522-25351974 GCF_043381705.1 Parasteatoda tepidariorum
GTAAGTATATATATATATATATATATGTGTGTGTGTGAGAGTGCGTGTGTAAACGTGTAAACAGTTTTGCTAAATAGGGAACTAATGATATCTAACAGTATACTTGTATATATAAACTTATGCTTTATGTTTTAATATCTTGTTATTTCTTAAAAATTCTTTCAAGTTGTTTCCTACTCAAGTTTAAAGTTTAAAAGCTTACGACATATTATTCTATGGAAAATTTGAAAATGCTTGCTTTTGAGAGTTATTTTATATTGATAACAAAAGAAATATCTAGAAATATTTTAACAAAACAAATCTATTCTTTTTCCAATCCCTTCTTTACAAATCTGAGCTTTCTCATGTTTTTTGGAAAATGAAACAAGAAAAAAAGGCATTTATTTTATATTTTCTTTAAGCAGCTTTAAATTTTATTCTTCTTCTAAACAAGTTTTTGCAAAAATTATTCCGACATACATTTATTTTCAAAGCTTATCGAAGTTTTTCTTTTGTTTCATTTCATACTTTTTTTCATTTCTTAAATACGATTATCAAAGTTATGAAAGAAAAGTAGTTATTGATTTATCTACTTAACTTCTTATTCTTTATCGTTACGAAAAACATAAATTTATTATTTTTCCTTGGAGTTGTATTCTTTTTTTTCTTCATCAAAACACTTCTCAAATATTAGCTAAATCAGAAACATTTCGAAACAATAGAATTAAAGTAGAAGTAAATTTAACTAAACAATAAGGTTTACAAATATCTATAATAAAAAGAACTTTCTCGCAAAAACAGAAGATGATTCTAATTAAACAAATTTTTTTTTTTCATTTTCATTATATTTGTTTTATAAAATTTTAGATAAAAATTTTATTAAACGGAGGTTTCACAATTGTATGCAATTTGTTTTTATTTGTTTAAAATATTCATGAAATATAAACAAATATACAAAAAGTAAAATTAACAATGAGGGACAAAAATGAAATATAATAAATATTGAAATAGTAAATTTCTCCTAACTTTATATTATGCCTGGCTTAAGCACTTTTTTTATATTGTATTTATTATTGCTTATTTTGAGTTGAGGATTATGTAACTGATATAAATAAACTTCATAATATACAAGCCATGAGCCGTGATGGCTCAAGGGATAGAGTGTTCGCCTTCCAATGGGGGCGAACCAAGTTCGAGTCCCATTCGATACGAATTCCGCATCCGGCTTGCACCGATCACAGTGCTGACGTGAAATATTCTCAGAGGAAAACGGCTCATGGGTTAGTGCCCCTTGCCGTCAGGCTAACCGTGGGAGATTCTGGTGGTACTCTCCATGTAACGCAAATGCGGGTTAGCTCCATCAAAAAGTCCTCCACGAAGGCAAAATTTCTCTCAATACTTGATCCAGGAGCTCCCTTGCCTTCTGGATTGAGTTCAAAATTACAAGGCTACGGAGTTGGACATTGGTAGTCGTAAACTCATAAAATTCGGTCGGCTGTTCAACGTCGGTTATAAAATAAAATAATCTATACACGCCATATTTATTAATTTCTTTCTAAATAAAAATGAACTAAATAGCAAAAATCAGTTACTTAACTTATTACTAATTCTTAATTCCTTTTTTTCCTAATTCTGTCTACATCTTTTCAAAAACCCAAAAGCTAGTAAAAAAAAGCACGATTAATATTAAAAGATCTAATCATATTTATTTAATAACCATGCTCAACAAGAATATTTTTTAAAAAGTTTTCAGTATTTATCTCCCAAATGTTTTAATTTACTCCCTGCTGAAATTCAAAATGAAAATAGCTTAAATAACTTTAAAAACTAAATTTTTTTTAAATTTTTTTATTTATGTCTTTTTTCATTTTTGTATTTTCGAAATTTTATGTATTGATACTTATACTCTTCTATGTACTTATACACTGACTTATTTTAACTTGCTTTTAACTAGACAACTCCTGCTTGTCACCCTTTGAATTTTATATTTGTATTTTCTTAACTTTTTGTGTTACCCTTCGTGTGTGTTTTTATTCATTTATTTAATTCATCATAATATATAAACTTATTTCTGTTGTCCCCGACGTGAACCAAGAGATCCAAAGGTGACAAGTTCAATTGTTTATTTATTTATTTTATTTATCATAATATGTAAACTCATTTCTGTTGTCACTGACATGAACCTAGAGATGATCCAAAAGTGATTAGTTCAATTATTTTTTTATTTACTTATTTTTCTTATTTTTCATAATATATAAACTCATTTCTGTTGTCACTTACATGAACCTAGAGATGCAAAAGTGACTAGTTCAATTATTTTTTTATTTATTTTATTTATCATAATATGTAAACTCATTTCTGTTGTCACTGACATGAACTTAGAGATCCAAAAATGACTAGTTCAATTATTTATTTATTTATTTTTCTTATTTTTAATTATATATAAACTCAATTCTGTTGTCACTGACATGAACCTAGAGATCCAAAAGTGACTAGTTTAATTATTATTATTATTATTTTTTTTTACTTATCATAATATATAAACTCATTTCTGTTGTCACTGACTTGAACCTAGAGATCTAAAAGTGACTAGTTCCATTATTTATTTATTTATTTATTTTTCTTATTTTTCATAATATATAAACTCATTTCTGTTGTCACTGACATGATCCTAGAGATCCAAAAGTGACCAGTTCAATTATTTATTTATTTTTTTATTATTTTTATTTATTATAATATATGAACTCATTTCTGTTGTCACTGGCATGAACCTAGAGATTCAAAAGTGACCAGTTCAATTATTTTTTTATTTAATAATATATAAACTCATTTTTTTTATTTAATAATATCATAATATATAAACTAATTTCTGCTGTCACTGACATGAACCTAGAGATTCAAAAGTGACCAGTTCAATTATTTATTTATTAATTTTTTTCATTTATCATAATATATAAACTCATTTCTGTTGTCACTGACATTAACCTAGAGATCAAAAGTGACCATTTCAATTATTTTTTTAATTATTTTTTTACTTTTTTTATTTATCATAATATATGAACTCATTTCTGTTGTCACTGACATGAATCTAGAGATTCAAAAGTGACCAGTTCAATTATTATTTTATTTATTTTTTTATTTATTTTATTTATCATAATGTATAAACTCATTTCTGTTTTCACTGATATGAACCTAGAGATCCAAAAGTGACTAGTTCAATTATTTATTTATTTATTTATTTTTCTTATTTTTCATAATATATAAACTCATTTCTGTTGTCACTGAAATGAACCTAGAGATCCAAAAGTGACCAGTTCAATTATTTATTTATTTTTTTGCTTTTTTTATTTATCATAATATATAAACTCATTTCTGTTGTCACTGACATGAATCTAGAGATTCAAAAGTGACCAGTTCAATTATTATTTTATTTATTTTTTTATTTATTTTATTTATCATAATGTATAAACTCATTTCTGTTTTCACTGATATGAACCTAGAGATCCAAAAGTGACTAGTTCAATTATTTTTTTATTTTTTTTTGTTGCTTTTTTTATTTATCATAATATATAAACTCATTTCTGTTGTCACTGACATGAACCTAGAGATACAAAAGTGACAAGTTTAATTATTTCATATATGATTGTTTTTTATTGTACTGTATTTTATTATTAAATGCCCGTTCATTCATTAACCCTTTGACGCAGATGGGACACCGGTGTGTCTTTCAGACATTTTTTTTCTGGTGCGTTAACTGCGAGCGAAAATATAGTTTTGGTATTTTTTGGATTATAAAAAATAGTCTGGTATTTACTAAAAAAATCTGTTAAATTATTTAAGTTATATTTGTACAAAAATATAAAATCCCCAAAAAAGTAGTTAAAAATTGTTTTTCTCATTAAGATTCAAAAATGTACCAATAATTGATTATGTAAATTTAAGAAAATTCAATGAGGAATAACTGTTTGTGTTAGATCAAATAAGTGCAAATGCGAAAAATATTTGTTTGGAAGAAATGAGCTGTGATTGGAAGATTTTACCTTTAGGGGATAAAAAAACACCAAATTTCATGCCGTAACTTATAATCATAAATTATTAATCTGATAAACATAATACTTTCCCCTTGTTTTGACGTAAATTAATACAAAATACTAAAAAATTATTAAAAATATGTTTAATAAAAATTCTGCGTCAAGGAAAAAAGAGATTTAGCAAAAAAAAAAAAAGACTACTTGAAACGTATTTTTTCGATAAAGGATTAAAAATCTGAATGCATTAAAAAAATAGGTTTATTAGTTGTGTGGAATTAAATAATCTAAATTATAGTTTGCACTCATTCAATAATATGTTTAATGTCTATTCTTCTGATAATAAAATTTTTTGCAACGCATTCCTTGAAAAAAGAAGAAAAAATCTGAAAAGAATTAAAGAAATTCTTAGTTAGGCAAGTTAATTAGTTTTAACTTGGAATATATTGCTTTTTCTGAAAACTTATTTCACAGAATATAATTATTTGCAGGTTGTCAAAATTTCTGTGAACTATTATTTAAGGACGTATGCCTGCAAGTGACGTCATCATAAGTAAATCGCGTCATTTGTTGATTCAGAAATCAATCAGGTTCTACACACACGCATGGCGTCGCTTGCAATTAACCAATTAAACTTAATTTGAATCACATGGTTAGGCACAATCACGTCAATTCTTCTCAAGTTGCAAAATACTCAATTTTTAAGTAATTAATTTTTAATCTAAATATTTTGTATTGTATCAAAATTTAAAAAAATACTAAATTTAAATTATATTGACTAGATTAACATTGAGTGATCATCGATAACATTGGCTACATTAATTGATTATTGCTAATTTTGTTGGATTATGAATAACATTGACTGATCATTGCTAACATTGACGGATTATGAATAACATTGACTGATATAAATTACTAGGACTTATATCGCATTATTTTGTAGATATCTTTGAAATCAAAATATGGATAAAACAATACTTTTAAACATACGTATACTTGAATTAACTTAAGACATTTAAGATCTTTAAAAACCTTTCCTTTGATTGTATGTCGATCATAAACAAACAATTCTGTTTTCTTCTCCTTAGCGGATGTCCAATATATTCAAAGAATTAGTCATCCATTACAATTACGTAAAACTAAACAGTTGATTGTTTCTTTTATTGTGCGATTGTTTATGTTCTAGGAAATTGCACTGTCAATAAGATTAATGAATGTTATTATTTGGCATTATGCTGAGTAGCTATATTTAAGCAATACTATTAACAAATGTAAGATAAACTGGATTATTACCTAAGAACATCGTGATGGTGAGCATTTCACTAATCAATTTGATTATTTTTTTGGTGTTTTCATTCTAAATAAAGAAAAAAAAGTTCCATCGAATTTTTCCTTAATGATTATTTGATATGATTATATATCTTAAATTTTTATCTAAACTTAGTTGGGGGGCCGTGGTGGTCCAGGGGTAAGAGAATCGAACTCCTGCCAATCCTCAACTCCACTAAGACCCACCGAGCATATGCGATACAGGTGCTCGTAAAATCTGTGGAATAGAAAGTCCTGTGGTCAGTTGCTGGGCAGTATCATGGGTACAGGAATCGGTGAAAATTTCTTTTTCTTCACATCTGTGTCTAAATCAGGGGTGTTTGTGGGACCCCAAAAAATCCCCTGAAACTTTTACGGACTTACTACCGACATTTTGGAGTTTCGAGAAGGGGGGGGGGAGAAATGAAAAATTACAATTATGAAGTATTGAATGACCTAATTATAAAAGTTCAACGAATTAATTTTTTTGCAAAATTAATAACCATAAATTTTCAACCATATAAACTACTACATTTTATGTAAATATTTTAAATTACCTGAGTTAATTCTTAAAAAAAATCATCTAATTTCTGCTGCTTTTTTTATTTTCTGATGCTTGTGGGCTTGTCTTTCTTTTGTGGTGAACTTCATAATTGCAGGAAGGTTGACTTTTATTTTCCTCATTTACAGTTGAAGAAATTTCCTCGAGAACTGCACATGCAGAGGTAGAAGCAGTTTGTTTTTCGAAGGTTTTTCAGAGACTTTTATAGGTGACTCATCTGAAATACATGTTTTTAAGTCCTCTTGATTTGTTTTCCAACTTCTGTTCATACTCAGTAAGAGATCTTTGTGAATTGGATCAGTCATTGGATTTTTTGAGTCATATTTTTCACATGAGGTTTCTTTAGAAGCCATTAAATCATATTTAATAGTCTGCACTGCATCTAGGGAATCAATCTTAAGAGAGGTTCTATAGTCAGTGACAAGTGTATCCATTAAGTTGAATGCACTTTCCACTAATGGGCCATGGAAGCAGCTAAGGCAGGCTTTGATCAATTTAGCCAATATAGGATACTTATAATCATTTGTGAAATAATCTTTTAAATTAAAAACTTTAGACCAATATTTATCAATTGTACACTTGATTTGATTTCCACTTTCATCAGATGTGTAGAGCATTTCTTTGGTGATATCAATATCACTCTGGTATAACCTTATTTCAGCTTCTACTTTTGACTTTTCATTATCACTAAAAATATGGGACATAAAAGATGATAATTTTTCAAAAGCTAATATTGTACTGGTTCTACCTCTTAGCTCTGGATCTAATGCTGTAAAACTAATTAGATATGAATTTTTAAGGGGTAATTTCTGTTTCATATGCTGTGCTGTATTAGTATAAGCTTACATCAGAGAAATTTGGAATTCTTTTGCTATTGGATGATTTTTTGATAATTTCTTCAGGAGAGTGGAAGCTTCTGCACCAGTAAATATTACTTTGCTAGGTAGATGGAATTCTGGATTTGTGACATCAACCTTTAGTAAATCATTATAAGATGTGCACTCTATATTTCCTGGCTTCATAAAAAAAGAGAAAAAATTTTGCCATCAATTTATAAATACTGGAATGTAATAAATGAAGCATTGGTTTTTTTGTTTCAAATAATTTAATATATGTGTTGAACTCTGGTAATACTGCTGAATATAATGCCATATGCAATAAAGTTTTGTTTTGCATAACAAATAACCCATTTAGTATTCTTTTTTTCCAAGCTAAAGCATCCTTTGTGAGTTGTTGGGAATGCAAGCAAGAATACACCCCAAAAAATTTTTTCTAAGCTGCAGAAATATTTCTTTTATTGTNGGTTTTTTTAATGTGGCCCACCCAATAAAACCCGGGGTTCAAAGTGGGCCCACTTGGCGAACACTGGAAATAGCACATGTGAAATGCAAAACGAAATATAAAATAAAACATTACAACAAAATAATGAACCAAAGAAATTTCAAAAATAGGTTTTATAATAAATACTAAGTTAAAGTTTGACATAGACATATATCATGATTAAGGGGTGCACAACCTATGTCGTGCGGGTCACATGCGGCCACTGTTGATGTGCAGCTAGCAGAAATTTCTGAACGCAGTAAAAATTTATTTTAATTTGGTTGTTGTTTAAACATTATAAATTTTCGTTTATTAAATTATTTCATTCAAATTTATATTACTCTATAAAATACATATTTTTTTCTTTGCACTTTCATTCTGGTAGCTTCTTTTTGATTAAAATTTATATCACACCTCCCAATATTTAGGTACATATTTATATATATGTTGTTGTTGCTGGCCCACACGGTTAGCGGAGCTAAACCAAGTCCATGACTCCAGAGACTCTGAGTAAGTCTGTAACAAAAAGTGGATCTGAAAAGATGTCCACTTTAGAGATATTTAGGCATTGAAGTATATGTTCAGGAGTAGCTTGTTGGTCGTTACACTTAGTGCAAACAGGGAAAACTCTTGAACCATTACTGAACAACATAGTTCTTAGGTGACCACTTCGAAATCTTGATATAACCGTCTGATCCCACCTACTGCACTGAAGGGTCAGGCTGCCACCTGGGCGGTTGCACTGATACCAATGATGAAGAGGAGGGGCCACAGGATCACGAAGCCTGTTAAAACGGGAGTGGAGCTCCGAGAAAGTCAGAGATGCCGAAGAATGCAGGGGCAGATCAGTTTCGCTCTTAGCCAAGGAGTCAGCAATTTCATTACCCTCAACATCGACATGAGATGGGATCCATTGCAAGTGTATATTATGGGAGAAAGAAAGGGTCTTCAGCTTGTTTAAAATTGAAACTCCATCACTGTCACCCACCCCATGCCAATTCGAAAGGTGCTAGATTGCACTCCTACTATCGCTCAAAATCCAGATGTCATTTGATCCAGGAAAAGTAAGCACAGCGCCCAATCCAGCATCTATAGCGATCAGCTCGCTGCGAAAGACATAGCACAGATGTCCACATCTATGTATATAAATTGATAAATGAATTATTGCGAAAAATGGAAAAAGTTTTTTAAATAAATGTATCAGTGTTTTTAGTTTTAAATAAATTCAAATAATTAAAAGCATTTAATTTTCAGCAAATATTTTATTAAGTTTACTGATATCTGGTGCTTAGAACACAAATATTTAGATAAAGGTCATCATATTTGTTGTAAACCTGACTAAATATGCATGCGGACCTTCGCTACTCCACTTGCTGTGCAAGTGGCCCTTCACACAAAAAAATTTTACACCCAATCATAAGTGATTAAGTATTTATGCATTAGAACAAAATCATAACAAAGATATGGGGAGTGGAAAATCCTAAAAAATATAGTTAAGATTAACATCAATGAATATGAAGCACTCACCTTATTCGAATCTCTCAAAATTTGGCATTCCACTCTATAAATTTTGCTCACTTTCATCTCCGCTTTACATTTAGCTTGAATAACGTAGAACTTCTCCTCTTCACAAACTTCTATTTTAAAAATAAAATGCTCACGAAACATTTTTGCAGCTTTACTGTGAAGGGTTAAAAAGTTTAAAGAAACATCAGGAGCAATTTTACAGTTCACTAACTCGCAATATTCCATAATGTTGCTCACATCGAATCCTATCAACCTTAATGGAATTCTCTCAATAGAATCCATTCTTAACAACAATAACTAAATACAACTAAATAAACAATAACTAAAACAAATAACAACAACTACTAATAACAATAACTAAATAAACAACAACTAAATTCCATTCGTTTAGCATTGCGTCCATGGAGTCTATGATTGCGTCATGTGTTGTTCCTACTAAATCGAAGTAGTTGTGTTTTTTTCATATTATACCCAATTGGTCCCACTATTTATGAAAAACATTTTCAGACCTCTGATAAATGACAGAAGATGCCCCACCCGATGGCGACTTTACTGGAATGTTTTAGCACGCAATAATTAAAAGGAAACTTGTTATACATACAAAAATATTTTTCTAAAACTTCTGTATAAAAGCATCATAGGGAGTGTTTTTTCTTACTGAGACGAAATCACGTATTTACATAATATTGAATAGCAAAGAGCAAAACAGTAACGTTGTGAATTTCATCTTATATTTAAATGAAGAATTAGTTTGTCTCAAGGGAATAGAGAATTCGCTTCTGACATCATATACCCAAGTTAAAATCCCGGTTGTGGCTCTCTAAATCATAAGAATGCTGATAAGATATCCTTAATGGTAGATTTATTGGAAATTTGGTGCACCTGGTTGTTTGATTAATCATCCGTTGGTCAAAAATAAGCAGCTTTTGATGTTTTTTCTTCATGCAAAGCAACTGATGTGGCAAGTTTTAGTTATATATTCTTCTATATTTCTTTATATACTCTCATTTTTCAGTCTGTTTAGAACTGAGTGATTACGGCGTTTAGCATTAACGAAGAGAATTTTAGTTATACGAATGAAATGAAGAACGCCAGAGATAATATTATATCGCGTAAAAGCAGCAAAAAAATGTTGATAAAATTTCCTCAATGGTTGATTTATCGGATGCTTCTGGTTGTTGGGTAAATCATGCATTGGGAAAAAA
This sequence comes from Parasteatoda tepidariorum, assembly GCF_043381705.1. Classification (NCBI taxonomy): domain Eukaryota; kingdom Metazoa; phylum Arthropoda; class Arachnida; order Araneae; family Theridiidae; genus Parasteatoda; species Parasteatoda tepidariorum. Next base: position 25,325,452 of record NC_092210.1, read on the forward strand.
ATAATCAGCTCTTGGTGTTTTTTCTTTATTCACAGTTGCGGTTAGTCTTAGTTGCATATTCTATTTAATTTACGTCTATAATCTCACTTTTCTGACTGCCTATAATTGAATGATTACGGAGTTGAACATTAAAGAAGAGAATTTTAATTATGTGAATGAAATGAAGAACGTCAGAGATAATATTATATCACGTACAAACAGCAAAAGAATGTTGTGAAATATCCTCAATGGTAGATTAATCGGGGATTAAGTGCGTTTTGTTGTTGGGTAACTCATACATTGGGAAAAAATAATCAGCGTTTGGTGTTTTCTTTTCTTCACGAAAAGCAACTAATGTGGCAAGTTTCAGTTACACATCCCTCTTAATTTACCAACATGCTCTCATTTTTCAGACTGTCTGGAACTGAGTGATTACAGAGTTGAACATTAAAGAAGAGAATTTTGTTTATACGAATGAAGTGAAGAACGTCAGAGATTACGTTATATCATGTACAAACTGCTGCTTTCTTACATGTTTTTTCTCTCTGACAATCAAATTTTTATTTTTATTCTGGATTCAGCTCTATTCCGTACTATTGTTGTTTGGACTGCAAAAATATCGCATATGCTAGTTAGAATAGCCTGGCCCTTTGAAATTCTATTCTTTAGACTGCAGATGCTTATTATATCAAAGCTGCCTAGAGAGAAAAGAAAAGAAAGTTAATTATTGTTGAACTCTTTTCACATAATAATAGTTTGAGATCTGAAAAACTTAGTTCTTTCTATTAGAAAGTGATGAAAGGCTGTAAGGATTAAGCATCAACTGCAAAAAATGATGATTTTTATGCATTGGCTTTATTTGAAGTTCTTTTTTCAGCACTTTTAAGTACTATTCTATCATCTAAAAGTTATTTCCTTATGTTTTTGGTAAGAATATCTCTTTAATGATATAATTTTATTGTATTATTTTAAATTAAACCCCTGTTGTAAACCATAAATTTTCAAAATTCCTCGTTTGTAAAATGGTTTACATATTTTTTTTTGACTACCTGTCAATTCTCTCTCTTAGTAAACTTACTACTCATTTCAAATTACCCAATTAATTAAGTTATAGACGAAAAATTTAGAATTAATTCAAAGAAAAAATAATTACTAAACTTAATGCGCTGTTGGAAAAAAATATTTTTGAAATAATTAAGGAATAAAAATTACGGTTAGGCAGTTGTGGTAATAATGACTAACGCAATACTTAATTAAAGCGTTACGGATAGTTTGTTCTAGAGTTTGAATTGTTAAACTGTTTTAAGTAATGAGTAATTGCAACAGGATTTTTGTTAAATTAATGAATCTGAAAATTATTATAATAAATGGTCTCAGTAAATTCTGATTCTTTATTTTTAACACTAATATTTTTAAGTATAATTGAGGATCATTATAGCACAATAATTTTAAATATAATTTGAGGATCATTAAATATAATTGAGGATTATTGGTCAAGTATTTTATTGAGAGAATTTAAAAAAAAAATTAGTAACTTTTTTTAAAGGTAAGTTCTTTACATTCTTGCGTGTAAGCAAATGAAATTTTTGCAATAACTATAGATGATTTTACTGTGTTTGTAGTGGGCACTGGTCAACTATAATCTTTTTTTTTACTTATACGTAAAGTTAATTTATGTAATGTTTTTATTTTTTTAAGTTAATGATGTTCTTATGTGTTATAAATGTAGACACTAATTTTAGATGCATTTTATGCCTCTAGTTATTAATAACGCAACTACATGAAGGAAAAGATAATTTAGTGATCTTGTTTAAATAATGAAGCCATGCATTTTTTTATAAGTTTTTTCTTTATAGTAAAACACGAGCTAGAATATACTTATAGTGATAGCTCTTTTGCCAAATATTTTTTTTTTGTGTCAGGTTCATTGTGCCATCTTTTGAAACTTTAATTTCTGAAAGAAGTGATCTATAAATAATTTTTAACACTGCTTCCATAAAAAAACATAGAAAGAGAGAAAAATAACTCACGAGACTGATTTTTTAATCAATTTTGTATTCAAATATAATTACGCATATATCTCCTTTATAATTACGTACCATATTGTCACCCTTGAAATAATTCCTTTGAAAAGCTATACATCATCGCGGAAGGTTCTTCCTGTCTTAACCTCTTAATGATCGGTTGATTTTCAAGAAAACGGTCATAAGGGTGCCTATTTTGCCAAATACACGTATTTGATTAGCGCTGACATCTAGTTCAAAATAAATTAACTATCTACAATTACCTTAAAAATATCCTGGTGCTGCCATCTGGTGTGTAAAATGAGAAATAAAATGTTATCCGGGCAAAAGAAATGAATTAGTTTTATTATTATTGGTGCGCTACTACTGAACACTCCAGTCCGCCAATTTCACGGGAGCGAGAAATAGAGAACGAAATCTCGACCCGTCATTCCCACGGGAGCTAGAAGGAAAGTGTTTAAGAACTGTGCTAGAACTCTGATACAAAAAAAGCATTTATCTGGTCAATTACAGTGTGTTTAAGTGCCAATAAATGGCCAAGTCTCAAAACTTGGGTCAGGTGGAGTAAAGAGGTTAAGTTGCCTCAGGAATGTGTTTAGTAGCCGATAACACATTCATTGACAATGCAGAATGAAAAGACACTTTACTGTTCTTTATGTTTGGTCTCGCAGGCATGATCCTATTTAGCAGTTCAAATTCAATTCATTATTCAAAATTTGATGAACGGTGGTGGTGACATTCAACTGTCTGTTCTCCGATCATTCTGATGATAATCAACCGTCTGAAAACTCAATATTCCGAATTCTGTCAAAATTTCCATCGATTCTCGCAATTTAAGTGTTTTTATAGCTTGATTCATCTTTAATCGACTCTCTTCATGCTGAATAAACTATATCTCCTTAAGCCTGTTTGAGTTTTTCTAAATCTAGATTAAGCTGAATGAGTATTTAGAAGTTCATCTCATCAAAATAAAAGATTAACTGTATCCAGTATAATCTGGCATATTATTGTTGCTCGAGGCAACTCATGATATTTGAAATTTACCACTATCATAAAACTTAAAATCGAAGTAAAATACTTAGTTTCGCTTAAAATGCAAATCATAAAAATGCATACTATTGGTGCAACTTTAATAGGGACTAAATTTGCTCATAAAATACTCTGTATCTACATAAGAGTATACATGGTACCTATTAAAACTGCACTAATTACTATAAAGTCAGTATTTCCTATTACTAAAATCAAGCATCATTGGTATCAATAATCATATGGCTACTTTTTACTGTTATTCGTAATAAAAAAGTATATTTTCTCCATTAGTATATAGCTTATTTTATTATTTCAATTATAAAAATTAAGTAAACATCATTGACGTCAATAATAGTTTTTTTGATTTTTTTTACGCTTTCTTAAGCGAATTACCATCGTTTTTCCATTAGTTCTACTTTTTAGTACATGACTTATTTTTTTACTGCCATTAGTAACTATTACCAAAATTAATTATTACTGGCCTCGGTAATTATATTAACCATTTTTTTGCACATTTTTCCTCTAAGAATTAGTACCATTTTTCCTCTAATTTTGCTTTTCAGTACAAAACTACTTTCTTTCGTAAATTTCACAAGCAGTTAAATAATTATGTAGTTCTAAGTATGTTTGGTTTTTAATGTTTGTGTCTCTTAAATATCATTTTATTACTCTGTAAATAAAATGTATATATAGTTTTAATTTATTATATTATTTTATTATGCAATTATCACGAAACTTAAATACAGCGGCAACCGTATACCTTGCCAGTGTAACCTTAGCTACATCGGACAAACCAGACGCACTTTAAAATTTAGATTTAAGGAACACGATAGATTTGTCAGTTATCAAGAATACGAAAAATCATCAACTGCTGCACAGTATTGGAATCTAGGGCATAAATTCAATTTAGACAATACCAGAATTACTTTAACCTGAGTCACATCAGCTCATCTTGATGTCCTAGAATCTTATTTCTCTCATTTTAATGCATCCCGCAGTGGACTGATCGTTAAGACACGGTTCCCAGCAGATCACCGAAGTCAAGCATCACTGGCTGCGGTCAGTGTGCGGGTGGGTGACCACTTGGATCAGTCTGCGTAGGGACCGAGGGTGTGCGGTATTGGTCCTCGTTAAACTGTGCTACCGTAAAGTGCTCGACTTCACGCGCAGGTCGTCGGGCTACCGAAGCGGGGGTGGCACCCCCTCCGCAGAGGATCAAAATTGCGATGGCATGTCTTCGGATTATCCTCCGGGATGTTTCCCAGACCGTCGCCAATAGCCCATTGTGCAGCTCTAGTGCGACGTAAATTAACAACAACAACAACATTTTAATGCCGATTTCCTTGTTGACGACATTAGTTTCTACCCACCTCTTCATAGTGCGTGGAAATGCATTTTGTCTATGTTAGTTTTTTTTAAATTTGTTTTTTCATCTTAACTTATTTTATTCAATCTTAGCTACTGCGTTTTCTAGTTTAGTTTTTCACCTTTATTTTTTACTTGTTGTAGGCATTTTACGTTTTAAGTTTCAAATTACTTTCGTTTCTTCTCATCCATGCAAAGCAAGTTTTGATAAATGGGCATCTATTTGTTAGCGCTTTTAACATGTCGACTTGTATTTCCATCTGCATATTTCTGAATTTTTAAGTAAAATTAAAATTAGTTTTAAGTATGAATGTTATCAACTACAACGAAAAGAAAAATCAATTGGTTCGAATTATTGCAAATAAAAGGTGCAGATTTCTTCTAACAAAACAAGAAGTCATTTTATTCTCATAATAGTTACTTTATTTTCTTATATTTGCCTCCATAACACTACATTCAAAACAGCTTCTTTACTTAATGAAAAGAAAACATTAATATACCCCTCATTTAAGAATGTTATTTTAAAGTCGTTTGGAATAAATGATTCATTTCTTTGACGTTGAATAAGAAATAAAACTGGCACTTGGTTCATTAATAATTAAATATCGTTGTTTACTTTTCTATTTTATGAAAATCTTAAATTGTATTTAGTTTGGAAAATGAAAGCAATTTATTTTAAGTTGGAATTTTCTAATACATTTATTAAGATTTATTTTTGGCATGTATCCCATTCATGTTAAACACTGAAATAACGTTAAATTATACATAGGAATGTCATAATTTTTCCACTTCTCTAGCTTTTAATGTATACATAATTGAAGTATTTCGCATGAATTAAAATTTAGTAACTGTGTTCTTTGCGAAATTATTTTATAATAGCTGAATAAACGGTAAACGGTAAAACAAAAAAGTAAATAATAAATAATTTTGTATCAATCAACACTAAAAATCTGTTCACAAAACTGAAAATCATATACTGACTATTAATAAAGCTAAATTATTTCCCATTTTTTTATTTATCAAAAGTTGTTGCCCTTCACCTTTATTGCCTTTGTTATTAGATTCAGAAAACACATTTTTTAGAATTTCTACTCATTAAGAAAAGATTAACTAAATGATGCATCATTAGGAATGCGCATCGATCAAGACTTGGCGTGGCTGACTCGTAGTTGTCAAAATTTACACAATAGAACAATTTTCTCCCTTAATTTTGCTCTTTAGTACACGAGTTCATTTCAATTCCAGTTGATTTTACATTATTTAGTTGGGCACGTTTCAAAAATGAAGTACCAACCAAAATAAACACGTAGTTTCAGATAACTTTCAGAATGGGTTTCCTGCGTGTGACGTAGTGGGGGTACAGATGCTGGAATTTTCCCTAGATCAGTTTATGAGATTCCCTACTCGAAGTGACGGTTTGTTTACATTTTGCGGATTTTGAAGGGGAAATAAAATTTAACTACTTTGAAAATTTGTGTTGTGAGAAATATTAAATTGAAATCGTATGTTGTTGTATATTTATTTATACATAATAATACACGCGGCTGTGTGTGTGTCTGTAATCACAATATATAGCCCCAGAAGCCTTGCCCAGGCACGAAACTCGGCCCATAATTGTATTTTGACATAATGAAGAAGTATTTTTTTTCTTTTTCAAAAATTTGGATCAGTTTCTTAGTTATCAGTCATTTTGTAAGAAAATCTACGCTTTTTCGTCTTCAAAGAGCCATATTCAAAAAACTATTAAAAAATGCATATACTTTTCCCCACTCTTATAAATGTATGCTAATGCGAACCTCACAATTGAAATATTAATTTTCGACAACTTAAACCAATAATATACGAAGGAATTAATAATTTAATTGTAAAGTTCGCATTAGTTTACATTTATTAAAGTGGAGAAAAGTTTAACTTTTGTATTAAAAATGTGGCAACATATTCGATACGTAAATAGAACGCTTCGCTTTGATATATTTGTCGCTGTTCATAATTGTTATAATAAGTTTTTCTTCTTCTTTCCACGCTCTATTTTTTTTTTCTTAAGCGAAGACGATAATTTTTATAGCGATATTGTAGTACTTTGTACAACTAAAAATTCTTTTCACAACACTTTAAAAATATTTACTTTATTTTCTTTATATATACAGAGAACAGTCGGCAAAGAATTCGATTAGGTTGAAAAACATTTCGCTAAAAAGGAACGAATTCCAAAAGAAAAAATAAACAACTTAAAGAATAAAAATGCTGATGCCAGCCAATTTTTTGAAAGTTAACTTAGAAATAACAAACCAAACGATGTTAAATAACAAACCAAACGATGTTAACAAAATGACGTAGAAAGCGCAACTAGATCAAAATTATACAAGCACAACTAGATCAAATTATAATACCTGAGTGCTTGACGTAACAGATATAGAAATAGAATTTGATACCATAAAAAATTATATAGAAATAGAAATTGATACCATAAAAAATTTATTCGTTTTCGTGTTCTTTTCATGTATTTAGCATTTTAGTTTTTTTTTTCTTAAGCGTTGTAGCTATATAATTTCAAACATCCTCAAGAGCTATAACACATCTGCAGCAGAACTGGATATGAAGACAAAATTGCAGGACAGGAACACTTTAATTGTCCACTAATCTTCAGATTTCCTGCTATGCTATAAAAAACTTTATTTGTGAAAACCTTTAGCGTGACGGACAGCTGGCCGCCTTAGGCGGCTAGTATTAAATAAAAATCTATTAAAATCTTTTCCAAATCCTCTTATTTTAAACATTGATCTACATTCTCTATAAAGTAAAACGATATTCCGAAATTTCCATTCTTATCTGATCTATTTTAGAAAGAAAATTTTTACAAAATAGTGGATTTTTAATTTTTTAATAGGTTTAAATTTTAAAAGCTAAATAAACAAAAATGAATAAACTTGTTACTAGCTGTAATGCTGCATTACAGAAAATTTAAATTTTTTTCTGTAAATTATAAATACTTGAATGCATATTTTCTGTTTTTACGTATTTGTAACTAACAATTATTTTAAATCAAGATTGATCTGCTCCAGACTTATATTACCACATCTAGTGGTTAAGTTTAAAAATAAATGAAATGATCTAAACATGAATAACACAAAATTACATAAAGAACAACGCATCCCAATGTTTCAGGATTTGCATTATGAAGATCTACTGTATTTATATTATAAAATTATGTTATTTGTTTATTTTATTGTAAACAACACAAATCTTCAGTTTTTCGGTTAGAAAATGTGGAGTTGCTTACTGCAGCTTATCGTGAGAGGTGATATTTTCAAAAAATTTTTCTTTCAAATAAATAGATAATGCAATTTCTGAGCTTAAATCTGCTGTATTTCATACAATATGAAAGATATTAGGTAATTCTGGTGAGTTTGAAGTGAAAATTTGTTTTAAAAAGTTTCAGATATATTTTCATCAAAGGCATCATGGTTGCCCTATATAGAAAGAACTTGCTATTTCTGCAGTCCTGATTTGGTTCCTTTGAACATGTTTCTATTTATTCTTGTTGTAAGCAGTACACCGTGTATACGTAGTTATTGGCACAGTGGAAATCTCCAGGAAAGACAACCTCTATGTAGTGGCTTCCACTATTTGCAACCACTTTTGGAAAGCACGGAATTTTTCCATTTTCCATCTGCACTAAATGCAGAAAGGGTCTAATCAAGAAACACGAAAAATATCAGAACAAAACATATTTAAACAAATAAGTTGGTAAAAATGTATTCAAAATATTTATGTGAGATTCATATTTTGAGAGCTCTTTTTGACGATCTCTAAACGACGTCAAAAAGATCTCTCAAAAAGATCTCTAAAGACTCTCTTATTTGAAGATCTCTACTACCTCATGTTGAAGTCAGACTGCACTAAAGACGAGAAATCAAGAAACACGAAAAATATCAGAACAAAAAATATTTAAACAAATAAGTTGGTAAAAATGTATTCAAAATATTTATGTGAGATTCATATTTTGAGAGCTCTTTTTGACGATCTCTAAAAGACGTCAAAAAGAGCTCTCAAAAAGATCTCTAAATAGACTCTTTTATTTGACGATCTCTACTACCTCATGTTGAAGTCAGACTGCACTAAAGACGTCTTATCAATGATTTATTAATAGAAGACGTGTTACCAATGATTTATTTTTCGAGTTGAAAATTAAATAAGAAAAAAGTTATTTTAGAAAAAAAGCTAAGCATCTCAACCAAACAAATCTCTTTTAATTTTTTAAAGCTAACTAATTTTTATAATAAAAAAACAAATACAAATTTAAACGAATAATCATTTATTTAAAATAGTTCCATCGTAATTGGTAATTTTGTTTTTACTCATGAATATATCAGTAGGGATCATCTTTATTAACACTAATTTTCGAATTTTTTGAATTCGAATCAAATTTTAAATATATGACTTTTTAAAAATTTTGTTTCTCAAGAACTATTCGACCGATTTCGCTCAAATTTTGTATTTTGCCATGTAAAATTGCTTACTTTAAAATTATGTAAAAGAATGGTGTACCTTACATTTCAAAATTTTTTCGACTATTATTAAACAAAATAATAAAAAATAATAAAAATTAACTAATATTTATTTTTCTAATGTATTATTTTTGGAGAAGCAAAATTTATAGTTGTATGTAAAAATTTTCCAATTAGATTAAAAAGTTCTTGAGATATAGCGAACAAAAAGTAAGTAGCAGAAAGTAAAGTAGTAAAAAGTAAAATTGACATTAAGGGTTCCAAATTTTGGATAATTCTCCTCATCGAACTATGGGGACCATATTTCTCAAATTTCGTTTTTGTATCTGACTTTGTAACTTAAAATATCGTCCGCACTAATTAGCATATTTGAGGTTATCCCTTCGAACCATTAAGATTGATCATTAGATCAAAAGTTATTTTGGGTGGTCTGTTTTTTTGGCGGATTGTAGACCTTCAGGTTTCCAAAAAGTTGATTTAAATCAACCTTAAAGCAACCTTAAGTTTGAAGAAAACAATTTCATACACCTTGATTATACACCTTGTGATGTTGCTTTAAGTTGTTTTTGTTGCCAACTTCAAATGAAACTCAAATCAACCTTAACACCTCAAATAAACTTCAAAAATAACTTAAATGTTTGTAAGGGTCGTTAAATTGAAACTATTCAATACTTTTGATCAATGTTTTTAAATGAAAAACTAATGAGTCTTCCTTAATGTAATTTCCTTAATGTTTGTTAAAAAAAAATTGAAGAATATAGTGATAAACTGCATTTTTTCTGTAAAACTAAGTGACATTTTTACATCAAACTAAGCGACATTTTAACATCAAACTAAGTGACATTTTTACATCAAACTATTCCACGACATTAAAATTTTCATTAAATAAATGAATGTTAAAATTTTATGTCACAAAAATTATGTGTTATCAGTTTTGCCCCTATTTCATATATATTTATTTTAAATATATATTTTTGACTTAGTTAAACACTTTCAATTTTAAAGAAATTTAAGCAAATATTTCTTTTCGACAAAATCATTTTAAATTTATTAAAATATGATATGAAATATATGTTGGATGTGATTGGAATACTTTTTCCATTTAGTTCAGATGGATATATGATATTATATTTAAATTAAAAGCGCTTCAACGCCCAACTTTAAAAGGTTTTAAAATTAAATACATAATTATAATTGAATTTTAAAAATATCTTGAGTTATCTTACTACGCTTTAATGCAATGGCTTAAGTAAAGTTTGGTATTAACGCAGCCGACACATACATCTAATTATATTATATAATTAATTTTATGTCTTCATGAAATTTAAAATGACATTTTTAAAACTGCCAGTGTAATTGGAGTTTTCAGTTTCAATGCTTTTTGGAATGGTGCATATCTTAAGCACAAACTGCTTGCATTTTTAACTTCATAATTGGTAAATTTAGTAAATAAAAATTTGCTTATTTTAAAAGTATTTGCTATCACATAACTACAAAAATATTTAGTCAAACCTATAATTTATAACTGATCAATTTACTGACTTTTCATTTATATAAACGTACAATTTTACATTGCAAAAACTAAGGCGTAATACCTATCCAAGTTTGGTGTAGAAACACTCCAAAAATTGTGTGAATTATTACTTTATAACAAGTTAATACTGATTCAAGAGTTCTTACACACTTTAGAGGATGTGGTTAAATCTTAACACCAATAATTGATAAACCTTACACCGATCTGCTGATCGTTGGTAAAGAAGGATACTATACGTCGAAACACCAAATGATGACCATTTATTATTTGGTGTTTAGACACTGAGGAAAATTCTTGCTTATGGAACTGAAACTATAGTATGTCCATTTATGAGCTTTCACTTGTTCTTGCTTTTATCTGCATAGCACAAAGTATACCCTATCCTTTGCAGGAGGTTAATGTTCTTTNAACTAGAGAAGCGCCATGCAGCGCTAATACCTAACTCAATATTTTCATCACTTTATAATCATCATTTACCATTTCATGTAAATTCATCTTCATCTATTTGTAATTAAAACCAATAAAGGTTTATCAATCATCAAATTGGCGGTCTAAAGGTAAGTGGAACATTTTCCACAATTCATATTGAAAACAGGAATTCATTTAGACTGAACAAGCATTATGAATGAAAATTTTATAGTTTTGATTGAAAACCCAAAGAAATAACTATTATTTTATTAGAACTTTTTATGAATTGTTCTCAGCAAAGGAAAAAAAGTAAACATAATAAGTGACAGGTATATTTTAAGTAGCTGAATCACTACATAGCTACTGATCAAGTAAAAACAGTGACTGATAAGTTATATGAAAATAAGTTATTTTAACATGATTAGTATTGGTATTTCCTGACATAAATGTTTGATTAAAAATTGTTCAAAGGAAATTTAATACAAAGTAAGTTTTTCCAACATATAAAGTTGAAATTGTATATACCTTGCAAACAATTCTGAAAAATATTATTTTAGTATTTTACTGAAAAAAAAAGTTTTATTATATTATTGTGCACGTTTCTCTTCTCTGTCAAAAAATGAACAACATTGAGTGTAGAATCTGCATGTTTTTCAGCATAACAAATCAGGTATCAATGCAAAGAAAAAAGTAAAGGAAAGAGCAAACAAGAAATTTGTTTGCTCTTTCCTTAAAAACAAATTGAGAATTTCAATTCTAGTTTGGTAAGTCTCGAAAATGTGCCCCTATTTTTAAACTGCTCGAAACATGTTAACTCTTATTTCATATTTGTATAGAATAAGCGAATGAAGTTATAAACCAGGTAAGAATTTCAAGGTTAATACATTACAGGTAATTCAGGTAATTTACATTAATTCTACACAACTTAAGTTCTACTCAACAATGCTTTATCTAAACAAAGTAAATATATTAGAAATAGTAATTTTACTTTTTTTTCCAGAAGATTTAAAGGGTATACAATAGATAAAAAAAAGAAGGAAAAATTTGAAATCAAAATAAATGTATAAAGTTGTTTTTCCTACGCAGTTTCCTTAAAAAAGATTAATGTTTTTTCTTTTTTTTAAAATTCCAATTTATGTAACCACAACTCTATCACTGAACTATGAGATCTAGTATTACGCAAATAAACTATTTTACTATGACGATTCGTAATTCAGTCATAAAATCCTTACTCTTTACATAAGGACTTGTAATTAATGAACTACGTGTAATTAAGAAAGGAAATGCTCATTTGTTTACCGGATAGATTTCTATATTAGTACATAGCAAGATCTGGCAAAATAGTTGCCAGATCTTAATAATAATCGGTCAGTGGAATGTGAGGAAAGAAGAAACGCCCGTGAAGGACACTCCCACTACTTTTATATACATGAACAATTTCTGTACTCTGAGCGAATTCTATACTGTTCACGAAAAATTGATTTCTGAAAATAAACGTAAAGGTTTGCTGCTTGTTCGCTCAAATTGCCAAATCTTACCAGTTTGTCTTAGTCCGCAAATATTTTACTCACTGAGCATTTGCTAGATTTGTACTGATTTTTTGCTCGAACCTTGGAGCCAATCAGTCAGGTAACTTAGTCTATCAGGTTTATCAGTGAACAGAGAGTACAGTAAAGATTATCATTCTTTTTTAGACTGAGCAATTCTCGTCTGGCAAAATAGTTGCCAGACGAGAATGGTTCAGTCTAAGAAATATCTTTATACACATGAAAATTTTCTTACTTAGGGAATTCTATTCTCTGTTCACAAAAAAACTGATTTTCGAAAGTAAACCGAAACTGATTTCTGAAAATAAACGTAAGGGTTTGTTGTTTATTCACCCAAATTGCCTAATCTTGCCAGTTTGTCTCAGTAATCTCCAGGAAAGACCACCTCTATGTAGTGGCCTTCTCTATTTACAGCCACTTTAAGGAAGCACGGAATTTTTCCATTTTCCATCTGCACTAAATGCAGAAAAGGTCTAATCAAGAAACACGAAAAAATATCAGAAAAAAATATTTTAATAAATAAATTGGTAAAAATGTATTCAAAATATTTATGTGAGATTCTAATTTTGAGAGCTCTTTTTGACGATCTCTAAAAGACGCCAAAAAGAGCTCTCAAAGATCTCTAAGAGATCTCTAAAAACTCTCTTATTTGACGATCTATAACCTCATGTTGAAGTCAGACTGCCCTAAAGACGTCTTATCAATGATTTATTTTTCGAGTTGAAAGTTAAATTAGAAAAAGTTATTTTAGAAGAAAACTAATTGTCTCAACCAAACAAATCTTTTATAATTTTTTAAAGCTAACTAATTTTTATAATAAAAAATTAAATGAAAACTTAGACAAAGAAACCTAACTGTTCATTTATTTAAAATAGTTCTATAGTAATTGGTAATTTTGCTTTTACTCATGAATATATCAGTAGGGATCATCTTTTGACCCTAATTTTCGAATTTTCTGAATTCGACTCAAATTTCAAATATAGGACTTTTTCAAAATTTTATTTCTCAAGAACTATTCGACCGATTTAGCGCAAATTTTGTATTTTGCCATGTAAAATTATTTACTTTAAAATTATGTAAAAAATGGTATACCTTACATTTCAAAATTTTTTCGACTATTATTAAATAAAATAATAAATATTAACTAAAGTTTATTTTTCCAATGCATTATCTTTGGATAAACGAATTTTACAGCTGTATGCAAAAATGTTCCAATTCGCTTAATAAGTTCTCGAGATATAGCGAACAAAAAGTAAGTAGCAAAAAGTAAAGTAGTAAAAAGTAAAATTGACATTAAGGGGTCCAAATTTTGGATCATTCTTCTGATCGAACTATGGGGACCATATTTCTCAAATTTGTATCTGACTTCGTAACTTAAAACATCGTCTGCACTAATTAGCATATTTGAGGTTATCTCCTCGAACCAGTAAGATTAATCATTAGATCAAAGGTTATTTAGGGTGGTCTGTTTTTTTAATTATACACCTTGTGATGTTGTTTCAAATTGTTTTTGTTGCCAACTTCAAATGAAACTCAAATCAACCTTAACCCGTCATATAAACTTCAAAAATAGCTTAAATGTTTGTAAAGGTCCTTAAATAGAAACTATTCAATACTTTTGATAAATGTTTTTAAATGAAAAACTAATGAGTCTTCCTTAATGTAATTTCCTTGATGTTTGTTACAAAAAAATTGAAGAATACAGTGATAAACTGCTTTTTTTCTGTAAAACTAAGTGACTTTCTTACATCAAACTATTCCACGACATTAAAGTTTTCATTAAATAAATGAATGTTAAAATTTTATGTCACAAAAATTATGTGTTATCAGTTTTATCCCTACTTCATATACATTTATTTTATATATATATATTTAACGTTGCTAAACATTTTCAATTTTAAAGAAATTTATACAAATATTTCATTTCACTAAAATCATTTTAAATTTATTGAAATATGAGATGAAATATACGTCTGGTGTGATTGGAATGCTTTTTCCCTTTAGTTCAGATGGATATATGACATTATATTTAAATTAAAAACATTTCAGCGCCCAACTTTAAGAGGTTTTAAAATTAAGTACATAATTATAATTGAATTTCAAAAATACCTTGAGCTGTCTTCCGACGCTTTAATGCAATGAAGTAAAGTTTGGTATTAACGCAACCGACACATGCATCTATTTATATTAAATAATTAATTTTATGTCTTCATGAAATTTAAAATGACATTTTTAAAACTGCCAGTGTAATTGGAGTTTTCAGTTTCAATGCTTTTTGGAATGGTGCATATCTTAAGCACAAACTGCTTGCATTTTTAACTTCATAATTGGTAAATTTAGTAAATAAAAATTTGCTTATTTTAAAAGTATTTGCTATCACATAACTACAAAAATATTTAGTCAAACCTATAATTTATAACTGATCAATTTACTGACTTTTCATTTATATAAACACACAATTTTACATTGCAAAAACTGAAGCGTAATACCTATCCAAATTTGGTGTAGAAACACTCTAAAAATTGTGTGAGTTATTATTTTATAACAAGTTAATGCTGATTCAAGAGTTCTTACACACTTTAAAGGATGTGGTTAAATCTTAACACCAATAATTGATAAACTTTACCCTGATCTGCTGATCGTTGGTGAAGAAGGATACTATACATCGAAACATCAAATGATGACCATTTATTATTTGGTGTTTAGACACTGAGGAAAATTCTTAGTTATGGAACTGAAACTATAGTATGTCCATTTATGAGGTTTCACTTGTTCTTGCTTTTATCTGCTTAGCACAAAGTATACCCTATCTTTTGCAGGAGGTTAATGATTTTTCGAAGCAGCTCCATAAATTTTTTGAATAATTCGTGTTTATTTAAACTATTGGGTGTACAAATTAGTTCGGTCCGTTTTTAAAAAATGGCTCTGCTGTTATGAATGTTATATAGTGACAGCTGGTTTCAGAGAGGTTGAACATCTGTTAATAATATTCAGTTTATATCGTTTTGAGTTTCATACAAAAACCTTGTTTTTTACTTTGTTGAATATGTCAAATTTTGCTGTAATGAAGCACCATTTGCGGGAGGTTTTATGTTTCTGCTTTAATTAGAAGAAAAGTGCAGCTGAAGCGCATCGAATGCTTGTAGAAGTTTATGTTGACAATGCTCCAACTGATAAATCATGTAGGGAATGGTTTCGACATTTCAAAAATGGTTAATGGTGAATAAATAATGGAAAATGGTGAATGATAAATGGTGAATAGTTTTGTAAACTATGAGCTGCTACAAACTGGTGATTCCATTACGGGGGATTGGTATAGGCTACAATTGAATCATTTAAGCCGTGCATTACGAGAAAAAAGGGCGGAATACGAGCAAAGGCATGACAAAGTTATTCTTCTGCATAATAACGGTCAGCCCGATGCCTCAAAAGCGATGCGTAAAAAACTATTTGGAAATACTCAAGTGGGATATTTTACCGCACCCGTTGTATTCTCTGGACATTGCTCCTTCTGATTACTGGTTGTTCTGACGGATGCAGCATGTTTTTGCAGGTCACCAGTTCACTTTTTTCGCAGAAATCGAAAATTGGCTCTTAACTTGGATCGCCTCAAAAGACGAGACATTTTTTCGAGATGGAATTCGAAAATTGCCTGAGAGGTGGGAAAAAGTAGTAGCCAGCGATAGACAATACTTTGATTAATTTGTTCATTCATTTTGTTCTGAAATAAATGCATTTTTAACCACAAAAAAAACGGACCGAACTAATTTGTTCTCCCAATATTTAACTAAATTCTTGTGATAAATGATGGTAGGGCATGTTTCAAAAGTAAAATGATTTTGGATTTATAGTAGAAGTAATAGGCAAATAATTGAGCAATTTCACGATATTCACAATATGGCGGCCAAGATGGCGGATTATTTACATGAAAACTACTATGTTAGTTCTTATTGTCGGATTGAATTGGCAAACTGAACATAGCATATCAAATATCAAGTTTCGATCCTTTTTACTAATTTATCACGATCATAATTCATGATTTCATAAATTGAATGCTTGAAAATGACGCAAATTTTTTTTTTATGGAATAATTTTTGGATAGGTGGGTTATGTAATTAAGTGCAAAATGTTTTCAATTCTCTTAAGAAATCGTCGTGATCTTTCAAAGTAATAGAAATGTCTCAAACTTTGCCAAAAACTTTTTTGTTAAAATTACCGAACTGTATGATAATGACATTTCTAGAAAAAATAACATAATTTTGTTTATACGGTATATATAAAAACACAAAAAATATTAAAAACTTAAAAATTATAAAAGATACGAAAGATAAATAATAAAAAATACGGTATATACAAAAATATATGGTATTTAAACCATTCATTTGGTAATTTTTCCGTACACATGGTATTAGATTACTACAAAATCTGGTTTTCAAAATTATGGTTCTCCTTACCACAAATTTAGTAAAAAGCACGAAACTGAAAAGTAAATTTAATCGAATAAATGGTTCTTATGCCTCGTCCTAAGGTCATATCTTGGTAATTTTTTCCTATTTTGTCACATTTTATTTGGATAATTTTTTCATACCCTAGGCTGAAAAAATAGTTTAGATTAGACATTAAACTTAGTTTAGACCTCTTTCGACTGATCTCCAGATTAAACTAGTGTGGCTATATTTTCCAAATTGGGGCCAGTCCCCTTCCCCCCATTTCGAAGAATCCAAATCTCTTGAAAGAAAGGTAGGCTTATTCTGAAATATTGAATTTTTATATTTGATTTTGTTATTTGATTATTTTTAGCACATTAATTAGCATATTTAAGATAAATCCTTTGAACCAGAGATTGTATGTGGTTGCGAGAAAATACAATCATTATAGATATTAAGATGCTCCGTTTTAGATTTTGTTTAAAGTAAAACATAAATTATTTTTATATTGAAGCAAAATTTATTCCGTTATTATTCTTGGAATTAATTTAAAATTAATGCAAATTTTTAAGTTTCTTTATTTTTATTTTTAAATTTTTCTTTTAGGAAATCTGTTTTTTTTTTATGCTAAGTTAAGAGTCAAAGTTTTATTTTGCCTTAAATAAAATCTCTTTTGAAGCCAAGCATGAAAGAAAAAAACTCTCAAATATTTTTGAACTCAAAAGTAGTCAAACACAAATTTAATGTATCTGTAAATCAAATTTACGAACTGTACCAATCAGTAAAAATTAAATTATAACCAAAGATGTTTTTTCTTTATAGTTTCAAATTATTTGCTATTGAATAATGGATTAAACTATTTCCTTCTAAATAAAGAGCGGACGAATTATATGTTAATTTATAATGATAAATTAAGACAAGCCTAAACTTTCTTAGAAAAGTTGGAAAATCTTTATCTCCAAGGTATCATCTTTAAGTAGGATTAATGAAAGGAGATAGGTCTTAAGTGCTTCATGAGTTCGAAATAAGATAAAATATGAATTAAATTTTAGACAGTCAAAAGGAATTTAATGCACAAATTTTCAGCAGTGAATATCTTACTATCTTTATTGTCAAAGTGAAATAAAGTCATAGAAAAGAGGCAACTAATTTGACTTGTCAGTACTATTTAATTGCATGTCAGAACAATATATGTGAGAACAATATATGTTGGATCAGCAGCGACAACGTTTGTATGTCAGAACAGCACCAACGTTTGTATGTCAGAACAACAACAACGTTTGTATGTCAGAACAACAACGTTTGTATATCAGTACAACAACAACGTTTGTATATCAGTACAACAACAACGTTTGTATGTCAGAACAGCAACAACATTTGTATGTCAGAACAGCTTAAATAAATGAAATACTGAAATTAATGAAGTACTACAATTTAGGAACGAATTACAATGTCTTATTTTGATGTTTTATAATCATTGAAAAAAAAGGTGACATTTTCTTAAATATTATTTCTAGTGAGCCATACAGGAGACCAACATAATTGTGATTAGCACACAATACGTTATTTGTCCAAAAGTACCGTGATACCCTGTGGGCCGGACTTGGAGAGTCTTCGTGTTGTTGGCCCCCATTTTTGCACCGATGACAGCCTTCTTACGTTTGACTTTTCAAAAGTTTTTAATACAGGGTAGGTGGCCGATAGATTTTGAATGCCAGCCATTAATCGAAGTAAGTGCTGGCAGAATCTGTTTGTAATTGCAATCCACGCTCTAATTCGTCCTAATTATTTTTATGGGATTTTGATTGGACCTTTGCGAAGACAAGTTTTTCTATTTTTAAGCCCCCATTTCCTCAAACCATGTCTGTGCAAGTCTTGATGTGTAATTATCTTACTGGAAGAGAAATGGGCCTTTTCTTGAAATATTGCCATGGAGTTTGATGAGTTCTGAATGTCAATATACATGTCAGAGTTCACGTTTTCAACCAGAGAGACAGAGACAAAACACTGAAAACCGAATATTATGGACAACCAGATCCCCTCGGTGGATGCTTGTAGTCTGATAGTGTATTTATGATGAAAAAGAAACGTATTTTGTGTTAGAAACTTTCTGAGACAAAACTCTGAAAACTGAATATGATGGACAACCAGATCCTCTTGGGGATGCTTTTAGTCTGATAGTGTATTTATGATAAAAAAATGTATTTTGTGTTAGAAACTTTCTGAGACAAAACTCTGAAAACTGAATATGATGGACAACCAGAACCCCTTGGGGATGCTTTTAGTCTGATAGCGTATTTATGATGAAAAAAAAACGTATTTTGTGTTAGAAACTTTCTTGGTATGATATGGCATTTAAAACGAGAAATTCCTTACAAAACTTAAATAATTCTTTTTATTCTTCTATTCTTCAATTCAGATATTTCAGATTGCTGCTTAAATGTTCAAATTAAAACTAATACATAAGAGTTTATACTTATGATTATCAACCTATATACTACGATAATTGTAATTATATATGTAATTTTAAGTTTATATTACAAAAATGCTATATCTGAAATTTTTGACAGTAAGTAGGATTTTATGGTTTGTTTTTAAATATGACAGTTCTGTCCATAGTTAAAATTATCACACATCAAAAACAAAACATATTTTTAATTCAATTTCCAACCTCGGGGGTTTCTGTACTTTTCCATTTCGCTGGTCCAATCAAAATCACAAAGTGCAAGTAAAATTAAAAGTAAATCACAAAATGCAAGTAACTTTTTTAGGTGAAGGTTATATTTTCTTTGAAAATGAATTTTATAAATAAATGAAATTGCTGAATTTACTAGCACCGGTGATTGATATTATAGCATTTAAAGACTGCTTTACATATGAATGGAGATTTTGCCCTATATATACTTTAGCATTAAGAATTAGAAAAAAGTTTAGTTAAAGATAATTAAAATCAAGGCATTTAAATATTTGGAGCATTTTACAAATACATTTAAAAGCTCAAGTATGGTTTTATATAAAAACGCTATTATTTCCATTAATTCAGTAGTTTTTACATTAACTAATAAAAAAATATCAACTAGCAACAACTGCTTAAAGTTTCAAAGTTCGTTGAACCACAATATCGAATAAAACTGTTGTAACCTTAATATGAAGTCAAGTTGAACCACATTATAGTTCCTTTCAAGACTTATTGCAATATAGTGCGGTTCAAATTGAACAAAAAACAGTGTGTAAATTAGCAATTTTAATTTTTGAAATCAATGTGCCATAAGACAAATTAATTATTACCTGATAAAATGCATTTTATTTTAATTTAGGAAAAGAATAGCATGCAGTAAATTTTTGATATCACTATGATTTATAACATTCGCTAAAAAATGTAAGGGGTAAATAAAAATATTTCGGAAATTTAAAATAGCTTTTACAATTTGAAGGCAAACATTAAATAATGAATAAAGTAATAGGGTTTTTCTTCACTTTATATGTTTATTTTTTTTACTTGCGCAACAAATATTAAACTTTTTTTTCCTTTTTTATGAGGTATACATAATTATTTTAATTCAAACCATTTACAAGAAAATGTATTTCAATAGTCAACTTTTAAACAAACAATGAAATTTATTAACGCGTTTTGACACTATTTTGATCTACTGTTTCTAACAATTTCTCCAATTTAATATTCAAACTATTAACAAAACACTAATTAATATTTTCTCAAATAGTCAAATACATGGAATATTTGTATTTAGAGGTTTGTGATTATAATTTTGCATTATTTAGGGACTACAACACAATGGTCAACTATTGAGGCAGAAAGTGAATTAACATTGAAGGGGCCAAAGGGAATTACTCGAACAATTGATTGGAAAATTTGAAAATGATATAATTATTGCATGGTTGTGTTAAATTGTCAAGTAAGTGTCATACTCTATTTCCAAATAGAATTAGAATATTTCTATTAGTAATCGTAGTTAATTTAAGTATTAACTTCGAATTGCAACTTCGAAATTCTTCTTTTTGTGTTTGCCTCATCGTGGGAAAATATAAATTATCTTCATTTTAATCTTTTTTTTAAAGTTAGTGATTTCCTTTGATGAATTTTAGTTTTATAACTAAGAATAAAGTATTTAATTGTAAATAACACAGGTGAATTAAATTGCTTAAATTTTCACTAAAATTTTACAATTGCCTGTAAAGAAATAAAACTAAGCGTAATTTCAGACATTTGATTAATTCTAAAATAACAGTGGCATTAAAAAAAAAACTAAAAATTGGAAAGTTTATTTTTTATTTGCTAGAAAATATCTAAGAACCTTAAAATTATATAAGAGAGCCAAACATTTTAAAAACTAGATTCAGCCTCCACAAATAATAAAATTTCGGTGATTTGTTTTGATATTTTGTGATATTTCAAGGCTACTAATTAATTTGATTTTATTATATAATAATGCCAAACATTTTAAAAACTAGATTCAGCCTTCACAAGTAATAAAATATTGGTGATTTGTTTTGATATTTTGTGATATTTCTAGGCTACTATTTAAATTGATTTCATTATATAACAGTGCCAAACATTTAAAAAAAATAGATTCAGCCTCCACAAATAATGAAATATCAGCAATTTGTTTTGTATTTTTTGATATTTCTAGGCTGTTTTCATCTGTTCACAATTTTGTTTGCGAACTGAAAACTAAATTTATTATCAAGTGGAACAAAACTGCTGCTCGAAAAATCGAAATTCATTAAATTTCAAAAATTATGATTCAAAACTATAAAAGATACTACGCTGTCATTCAATGTTCAAAAATCATGCCTTTACAACCAGTCCAATAGAGATTTTTATTTGGAAAAGTTTTTACTTTTTGTACATTTATGTTTTTTTGGGATGTTGAACACGAATTCCCATTTTGCAAATAAAATTTTTTTCCTGAAAGTATATGCCAGGGGTGGCCAAGCTCCTTGATAGTCGAGCCATTTTTCTAAATTTAAAATATTTCGCGAGCCTCAATTAAATATGTATTTAAAAGTTATGCAAAAAAGTTATTAAATTATATTTATTGAAAGCATATAAATAAAAGAACAAAATATGTGCATTGAATTTAAACATAAAAAACATTTAACATTAAAAACTAAACGCATTTATTTTACTTCTTTTGGTAATTCTTTAAAATTTGGTGAATAATTGGCGGCAGCACTTCTCAGTAATTCTTCGAGATGCTGGTTAGTTAATACTGATCGGTGTTGGGCTTTCACGAATTTTAAAGTGGAATAAAATGATTCACATAAGTGCGTTGTTCCGAATATTGAAATAATTCGACAAGCAACCTTTTTTAATTCAGGATACTTCGATTCTGGTACAAATTTCCAAAATTCAGTAATCGACGTCGACTTATAATTAAATTGTAGAGCTTGATCGTCTTGAATCTCTAATAATTCTAATACTTCAGATGCTTTTTCGGTCATAATTATATTGAAAATGGAAAACTCACCTTGAATTAAGTTAATTTCAAATGGATTCAGAAAAATATTAAAATATAATAGCACAAAAATGAAAAGTGAATTCGGGTACTTTTATCGAGAGCCACAAATAATCCTTCAAAGAGCCGCATGTGGCTCGCGAGCCTCAGGTTGGCCACCCCTGGTATATGCCCTTGACGACCTTGTGCGATGAACAATTTGCACAACAGCAAAGAGCTTATACGCTTTGCATGAAGAAGGGAAACTTCGCTTACTATCAATGCTGAATCGTAACAATCTTTTTGGCGCTGAAGGTGTAATGCAGGAAAGCTAACGTTAAGAGCGATTGATGAACGCGCGCAGAACATTTGACTTGTACTCATATTTTCTCCGTTAATTATATTCGGATTCGACTTTTCTTTTAAATTTTCTTCAGTTCACAGGATTCTAATTTATTTTAAAGTAGTAAATATTTATTTACCAAAAGTAATTTTTATTAAAGAACAAAAATTCATTAAAACTTTTAAAAAAAATAGATTAAAATTCATTCCTTCTTTGAAAATAAAAAACTTTTTCGATTTGTTATTTTCTCCATGTTTGTATATATATAAAAACTGTATTATATATAAAATTTTTTTAAACTATATATGTTCAGAGTTTTAAAAAAATAAACAAGGTACTTGTTGCAGAATTTGTTTCATCTTTATTAAACTTATCTAAAAAAATTCTTTTTGGCTATATATTTTGAGAATATACTTTTTGATAAAATAAAAATCACACAAATAAAATTGCATAAATTTTATACAATAAATAAATATTCGAACAAGTTTATGAAATAAAATACATAAAATTAATAAGATGCAATATTGGTTCATTTCGCGTTATTTATTCAAACAAAAGTATCTAATGTCACTATATTCATAAAATTTTTTACACCTCAAACGAAATGCAAAATTAAAAAAAAATAACAATGAATAAACAATTTAAATCACCCATTGTACAATTTGCAATGTGAGCACAAAAGATAAATTATTGCTTGGGACCGAAGGGACAGAGATTTATTGCTGGATTTCAAGATGACTTTTAAAGCTTAACAAAACGTCTTTTGTTTTTAAAAATTTATGATAAAGCATTAAAAAGAAAACCTCGAAATATTATTAGTTTATATTATTTGTTTCAACTTAAATAAAAGCGAAACAAATATCATTTCTTCAATAAAAAACTTCATTTTACAGCTAGTGTTTTGGAAAGAAAACGTGTTTAGAGACGTTGTTATTTATGTTCGTTGTTCATTGTTTTTGCAATGGTTATCTTATACAATTTATTACAATCTTTTCTTAATTTGGAATTTCCAAACATTGGTCTAAATTGAAATCAATTTCGAGTTATGAATTATCAATAAACCACTTTTAATTAGAATATTTATATTGGGTTGGGCAATACTATGTGCAACCACCAACGTGACATTAGAATAAAAATTAGCTCCAGAAATTAATAATAAAGGAACAGAAAATATACTTTATTAAAGAATTGTAAACTTAAAGAACGAATAACAATCTAATTTCCATGAGCTATTTTGCAAAAAATTAAAGATTACAATTATTTTTAATATCATAGATAGTGATCTAATATTTCAAAATTCATGATCACACTGTAATAAAACAATTTGGGATGAAAATCAGCCGGATTATAGACCATCTTATTTTAAATAACAAACTTGAGCATTTGAAAAATGTGTTAAAGAGAAAAAAATGCAACATTTTGCAGGATTTACTTTATAACAGCAAAACGTTTTTGTTCAACAAAATTTTTGATACCAAAATTCTGTTTAAAAATCTGTTTAATTCTTCAACTTTTTTTTACTAGAAATTAAAAATAAATAAACAGAAAATGTACTTTAATTTACTGAAGAATTGTAAACTCAAAGAACGAAAAACAATATAATTTTCACGTACTATATTGTGCAAAAAATAAAAAACTTCCTCACTTTTTTAAGCAAATGTAATCCATACAAAAAATTAATAATAAATAAAGATAACAATTTTTTTTCAATATCATAGATAGTGATCTAATATTTCAAAATTCCTGATCACACTGTAATAAAACAATTTGGGAGGAAAGTCCACCAAATAACAGAGCATCTCATTTTAAATAACAAACTTGAGCATTTGAAAAGCATATTAACGAGAAAAAATTTCAACATTTCGCATGATTTACTTTAGTCCTATCCTCAAACTATCCTATGTGTTTACAATTCCATCTGATATGTTCTCACTTTAAAAGAACATCTCAGTTTCCATGGAAACAGTACTGTGCATAATTATCATTACTCCGTAGGATTGCATATAAACCACTATGCACATTTCGTGCAATTATTAAATCTTATACTCGCATATCATACAAACCTTTGTAGCTATATCTATTCTATTCTATTAAAAAAATGTAGTTTGACCGAGCGAAGTCAATATTATTAAATACATGTTTATTTTAGAGTCGCGATCGCAAGTCTTGAGTACGTCCTCTAGCGGGAGCCTGAAAATATCAGGCATTTAGTTCTATCATAATCATTGGCAAAGTCGGACGCCATTTTCTTAGTAGCAAATAAGAAGCAAAATTTCCCTAAGGAAAAAGCAGACGAACTTGAAAAAGCGACCCAGTACATTGGTAAATCTTTCAGAAACAGAACGCGTCCAACATTTGAAGAAATTTCTGAATAATTTTTATTTTTCTATTGTCAACAAACTTGCGACCAATTACTTCCATACTGTTACAGATGTTTGTGTTACGGTAAAATCCATTTTTTTTGTCTTGAATTCATAGCAAATTAAAGTGAAGTCAACATTGCTTACTTCATTGCAATGAACAAATGTAATTTCAGAACATGCAGAACTGTAATAGTTATAGAATAGTATACTTCCGAATCTATATAAAATTCGGAAAACAGTAATAAAAAATCATCCGAATTGCTTGAAATATCACTTATGTTGATTATTGATAAATTTTTATCGTTTTCTTGATAAGTATTTTTTAATTTCGAATGATAAATTTCAACTAGAATTCAGCTATTCTGTTTTTAAGTTACATATTGAAATTCATATCGAGATCTTGCAATTATAAAATTTTATTGTGTGGAAGTCATCTTAAAGTAATGAAGGGATAATCTATATATATTATTTGAGAATGAAGTTTTCAAATGAAGAACATATTATTTTGGAATTCTCTGGATTTATAAAGCAGGTAAGTGTTGAAATTTTTATGATGAACGATTTTACTTCTAAATAATTATTTTTCTTATTTGATGATAATTTTCTATAGAAGGGTTTTTTACGTTCGAGAATGAATAAAAAAAAGCAAAAAGAAACATGAAAGTTTTTTATTTTAATGTGAGGAATTTTTAGAATAGTTATTTTGCTTCGTAAGCATTCTTTATTTGAGGTTTTTTAGTTTATAAATAATGATTTTTATTAAAACGTAAAATTTTTTGATAAAAATTGTTGTCAAAAAACTTTTTCTGCAAAATTAAATAATATAAATTTGGGATCTTATGTATACTTTTTACTTATTTTAATGTTTGAAGTAATCTGATTTTTAAAACTATGGAATGTAAAGTTTAAATTGGTCTTTCATGTTAAATCATTAAAATTAGTGAAACTATTTCTCAGGCATTAGGTTTTATAGGTATACTTTTAACTCTAATAAGAAGATACATATTTTTTGTCCAGTTTATTTGCGAATACTTTTCCGATGTGTTTTGGATGTTCCTACTCTTAAAAAAAAAGAGATACCATTTTGTTTTAGCTTGCATAAGAAAGAATAACAAACATTTTTCTTTTTTAAATTTAATAAGCCACAATGAAGAAGGAACGTTGTAATGTTACACTGAGGACATTTCCAGAGCAACTTAATGATTGTTCTTATGGAAATCGCAGGAATTCGCCTCATACAACATCGCCTCCTATAGTTCGTTGCGATCGCGAATTGAGGTTTGTGCCCCAGTTTGTTGTTAATTTCTAGGATGTCTAAATATTAACGAGCAGTTCAAATATTTATTAGTGTTGAATATGATTTCGTTTAATATATATATATATATATATATGTCATTCTAAGTAGTCTCGAAGAAAGGTCATATATCGACTTTATAATACATAGACATCATTTTCACGGCTACTAGATTCTAAATTCAGCGTATGAAAGTCATCATTAGAAGCATTAGGTATTGAATTATCAATATATATTTTAAATACA
>NC_092210.1:25352158-25366642 GCF_043381705.1 Parasteatoda tepidariorum
TATATATATATATATATATATATATATATATATATAATCATGTTTAAAGTTTTTATACTTCATTTGTTATTGAGGTAAAAAAAAATATCTTCTACGTGATGAAGCAAAGTAAGAATCTTATGACTTAGTTGAGATTATTTTCTTTTTTTTGTATATGTCATGTGTGTCTTAGAGATACAGTTTATTAGCAAAATAATTCTTTACTTGAAATCATTTAACCAATAGGCTCCTAATAGGGTAATGTATGGAAGACTGGCTTTCAAGGACAAATCAATCGCATTATTTTTGTACGTAAAATATTTTCAACTTAATGTAAAAAGCAGAAAAATGTATTTTTTACGACAAAAAAAATATGAAATTTATTAAAAAAATTAGGTACATTTATTAGGTACATTTATTAATGGGTATTTATGTAAAAATATGCAGATATATTTTACCTTATAAAATATTTTTCTGTAATAATAAATAAGAATCTACTGGAAATTTTTAAGTTAAACTACTGGATAGTTCCTGTAAAAATAACGAAAAATATTCTCCATAGACTCCAAGGTTTTAAAGAAGCTAAGAAAGTAAAAGAATGCAAATTACACCCAGTTCTCTTAGACAACGAACCTTTTCCGGCTCTAAAACAGCTGGGAACGAGATTAGATGAGAGAGGATTCTAGACCATTAAAGTACAATTGAGGAAAGTGCATGTCAGGCCATTCCATGTATTTACATATTTCCTGGCGTTTGAATTTCCTTTGTTTTGTAAAATTTATTTTCATATTCAATAATTCCTTATCCCTTTTTAAATTAATAAATTAGTTATTTTTAATAAATATTATACAAAACAAATGTAATTATACCTAGTCTTTTCCTGTCTCAATAAATGTAACAGCTTATTCAATTAGATTTGTTCCAACCGAAAGTGATTGTTATACCATATCATTGAAGAGTGGTAATTTATAACGATAAAATTCTAATAGAAATTTTTTTATTGCAGTTATTTTTGTTTTTAAATTTTACAATGAGTTTATTTTAGTTAACTGCTAATAGGTTATTCTCATGAGAACTCATCATATTTTCTGCAAAAATAGTTACATAATAATATGCATCTTACTACCATTTCATGTTTTATTGACACAAACTGCAGGGAAGAATTTCGTCACGCATTATCACTTGTCTGTAAAGCGAAAGCGATGGCAAAATATTAAAATCTATTTTTAATCCTCTTTTCTGTATACTGCTTTCATATTAGCATAAAAATGATTCAATTACAGAGTTGTATTAAACGGAAACGGCAGTTTTGGGGTTTAGTTTTTATGTCCAATTATAAAACTTCAGATACGAAAGGCAGGCCTTACTTTTGGCAGCGTTTTTTCTCGATTAATCACTAATAATGGATCACTTCCTATGCTCTTAAGTGACTGTTAGGGATTACACTGACACTTTGTAATTGAATTAATCGAGGTAGAACTGGAATGTTTTGACGTGGTACAGCCCCTCAGATCCAAAGTTTAAACATTTGCAAAATTTTTAAAATTATTCATTTAGAATTCTTTTTATTTTTATGTATATCTGCGAAATTCGGACTTGTTGATCTTACGAACGAGTTCCGTTTGAATGTAATGTACTTAACAAAACTTAAGAATTTTTATTCGACTGGCGCCATTTTCGTAATTGACTTCCCATCTTGATAACAAAAATAAGAGATGATGATTGATTTTTCCATTCATCATTGCAGACTTTGAATCGCTGTAATATTTCTTCTAACAATTAAAGATAATGGTGCAATCCGATCAAACACCCAGATTTTGGCACAGGGAATCAATAACCGGCTGAAGCGTTGGCCATGCTGAAGCCATGGTAGGCCAAAACTGCATCCACCATACTGTCTGAGCGGTTAATTTCTTTAATGAAATTAGTAATAATAGATTTAAGTATCTGAAAGAGAAAATCCCTTTAGAATAAATCTCAGGGAAAAAAACCCATTGATTTCCTTAATCTGCTACGAAACCTTGTGCTCTAAGTTAAAAAGCATATTTTAACTTAGTTGTTACGTAAATAACAACTAAGTTAAAATAGGCTTTCTTACTTAGTTGTTATTTACATAATTTAACAAAAATGCAAGTTTTTGTTTAGGTTCTTTTTTACAGCATTAAAATTTTGTTTTCATGTTCATAAAATCAGATTAAAATGATCATCAGATCGTGATAAACCCTATCTTATGATCCAGCTTTCTCTCAGAGAAATATCTTTGGTAGCAATCTGCATAAAAATAATGAAAGTTATACATTTGTAGACGTTTCTTTTTGTTCCTAACTTGATACTTACTTGTAATAATTGTTTAGCATAGTTTCTTAGCATTTGTTACTATTATTTGCAATTTATTTCTATCATTTTTCTAAATTAAAGATTAAAATTAGAGTAGTGTTTGCTATAAACTAATTTTATGATATTTCTTTATTACACAATAAACTACATTAGGACTGTTGGTATTTAAACTGTTGGTTGTAACTATTGGAAGTGAATATCTGTTTTAAAAAAAACAGTTAATGATTCAAAATAAGAATCATGGAGATCGGTGAGCGAAGCAAACAGGCACAGAGCCTCAATATGAGATTTTTTTGAAATTTTTAAATAGCAAGTTCTAAGGAACGTTTTATTGCGGAAAAATTAAGCATGTTATAAATTATATTTCAATTGAATTTCAGTTTATTCACTGTACAATTTACAGAATAAAAAAAAAATGAAGCACTTAAATAACTTTTGATCTAATCATAATTTTTGATCTATTTTAACACTCTAACGTGGAGGATCTAAGGTTTGAGGATCTAAGGTTTGAGGAACACTCTAAGGTTTGAGGATCTTAAATATATTTATTAATTTATGCATCGATGATTTTATAGTGTCTAACGTAAAATTTCTGAATAAACTTACCCGTGTTTCGAGGAATTCGGATTTTTGACCGCGCAAAATATTGGGTGCATTTGCAATCCAAAAAATATCGTATCCATTAATTAACATATTCAAAAAGCTGTCGTTTAGTCTCTTTAAAGTAAGTTTGATTTCTTGCGTATTTCTTTAGTCTTTAGTGCCATTTAAGATAATCAAAAGAGTTTTACAAAATTATAAAATTTGTTTATCCAACACATTTCTCTTAGAAAAAATTTATTCATCATTGTTATTCATTAAAATTTTCATTATTTTACTTAATGATTATTGAAAGATTTTAAATTGTTAAACGCACAAACGTTTACTTCTTTTAAAACTACATAATTTTAAACGGTAATATAAAAAATTTTTTGCGTATTGACCACAGCCATGGTGGCTCAAGGAACACAGTGTTCGCCTCTCAATGACCCAGGTTCAAATCTAAGCGGTGGCTAGTTAATACTAATTATTCTCTCGACTCACGCTGACCGCAGTGTTTACGTAAAATAGCCTCAGTGGCGGACGGATCATGGGTTAGAATTCCCTTGCCGTCTGCTGACTGTGGTAGGTTTTCGTGGTTTTCCTTTCCATGTAACGTAAATGCGGGTTAGTTACACAAAAAAGTCATTCATGAAGACTAGTTTGTCTCAATGCGGTCCCTTGTCTTTTGGAGTTGGGTTAAAAAATATAAAATCACCGAGTTTTAGACGTTAACTCATTTTGGGTCGGCTGCTCAACGTCGGTCATAAAATAAAAAAATAATAAAATGAATTAGCCATACATTTTGTAACTAATAAAATTTAATTTTTCCTTCCGCAAAAACTATCGATTGATTCCATACAAATGCAGTTTTTTTTTATTTAAAACTACATGGTTCAAAGGGATGCTTAAAAGTATTAAAAAGTATTTAATCATTTTAATATCTAATAAAAATATTAAAATAACACTTATCTTTTTAGATTTTAGAGCATGAATTTAAATGCTTGCAATGGCAATGTGAGTGGTTTATTGCTTAAGGTTATATTTTATTATTCATTGAGACGCACATTTAATTTGATGCAAATATTAAATTTTAAGGAAATTACCTACATTTCCAATAGAAAATCGTAAAACTAATCTCTTTTTTATAATCATGCGTAGCAATTTTTTCAAGAATAAACAAGACAAGTACCAAAATTTGTATAAACCACAATTTGGAGAGAAATGTGGTAGAAAAAAGCTTCACACAAAAATAATACTCAAAAACATATTTACGTAGAAAATCATTTGCCCTGATAGGAGTTAAGATATCACGCAAAATTATCATCATCATCTTCCTCTTTTGTGGTATGAAATGTTTGTCATAATAATCTATCATTATTTCTTTTACTTTTGTTTCGGGCTTATTTTTTCATGCAGTATATTTAAGCTATTTTATGATTTTCTAGAAAAAAATCTTTTTGTAGAAAAAAATGATTAAATTTTTTTTCTTCCGTTTCTTTGCATTTATGTGTTTTGATTCTCGTATCTTTTTCTATAAGTCGCTTAATGTACCATGAAGTTATCAAATTTTACTTTCTCTTATTTGAAATTGGGAATTTATTTTCGACAGAATTTACGATAATAATACATAAATAAATAAATGAATAAGTTAATAAACAAATAAAAACCTTCCCCAATCTTTATCATAAATTCCTGTTTATGCTTAGTTTTACTTTTTCAATTAAATTTTATTTTTACATTACTCTATAGTAATGGAACTTTTTGTACTTTCAGTTTTAGACATTTTTTTAAAAAAATTTCTCAAGAAATATTTAGAGGATTTTCTTGTAACTTCAGAGATGTTTAAATCATGCGATGCTTAGTGTAAAGTGTAAGTAATAAAGTGTAA
Organism: Parasteatoda tepidariorum; assembly: GCF_043381705.1. Lineage (NCBI taxonomy): Eukaryota > Metazoa > Arthropoda > Arachnida > Araneae > Theridiidae > Parasteatoda > Parasteatoda tepidariorum. The sequence continues at coordinate 25,356,945 of NC_092210.1, forward strand.
AACATTTAGAGGTTTGAGGAATCAACAATAAATTACGAAAGAGAACACGTATTTTTGAACACTCTATGCCAGAAAGTCAAGCAATAAACTCGTAACTTGTATAGATTACTATGGTTGTCATTTGCAGCAACTGTAGAAAATTTTGTGAACCTAAAATAAATATTTATGGAGATTTTTATAAGAAAACTAATTTTTTGCCTTACGTGTTTTGCTATGACTTAAAATATTCAATAAAATTAACAAAAAAAAATTGGAACAATTTAAAATTAATTACAAGAATTTTGTTTCAAAATTTGAAAAAAAAAATCGTTATAAACTGCAGGATATGAGTATTTAAAGATAGTTGATTTATACCTCGTATGCCGATGAAAATTTTTTTAATTTTTTCATAATTTAGTTTTGAATCGTATTTAGTAGCTAATGAAAAAAATCTTCTTTGAATATCTCAAAAATTTAAAAAGTTTCAAGCAATTTTTTAAAGTAGCTTTCGTGCTTTATTTTTAAAAAAAAGAACTCAAAATGATCAGGGGTTTTCTACAGCCTTAATTTTGTAGTATTACAAATTACATTACCCTATGACAACCGGACAGCAATATGTGATTATGTAAGGAAAAAAATATTTGAAATATTTCATACTTTATTAAGGAATTGGTCCTATCCTTTTTAATAAATTTTGTTTCGGAATGCAAAATGAAATTAGTAGAAAACCCCTTATCATTTTGAGCTTTCATTTGAAAAATACTAAAACAAGTTTGCCTGAAACTTTTTAAATTTTTAAGATATTCAAATCAGACTATATTCTTTAGTTGCCAAATACGATTCACTAAAAAATTAAAAAATTTTTTAAAATTTTTCCATGCATGTGCAGTATGAAAAAACTACTTTAAATACTCATACCTTGATCAGTTTTTAAGCGATTTTTTTTTCAAATTTTAAAACAATAATTTTGTAATTTTGTAACATTTAAAAAATTTTTTGTTCAATTTTATAAAATGTTTTTAAAGTTGTAACAAAAAAAAAGTTAAGACCAAAATTAGTTTTTTTATGAAAATATCCATATTTCTAAAAATAATTAAGCTGGGTTTACAAAATGTTATGCAGCTGTTGCAAATAACAATCAAATAATCTGCACAAGTTACAATCTTATTGTCTGATTTTCTGGCATAGGGTGTTCAAAAATACTTGTTTTCTTTCGCAATTTACTGTCGGTCCTTCAAATCCTTGAACCCTATGGCTAAGTATGAAAAATCGCATGAGCTAAATACCTCTGAAGTTACAAAATAGTCCTAAAATAATTTTTGAGAAATTTTAAGAAAACTAAAAACTGAAAGTGTTTCTTCCTTTATTGTAGGGCACTGTATTAGTTCAGTGATCAGATTTAATCGTTTTATACCACTGATGATATTCTAAAGGGGAAAAAAATAAAGAATTCAAAAACAACTATGAATTGGTAAAATCTTTTTCATTAAAAATCACCTATACTGTATCTAAATATTGAAATTTTTATTAATTTTTATGTATTTTTTAAAATTGCAAATCGAGTTTAATTATTTTTTTTGTTTGAGATAAAATAGTTAAGTGAATTAAGATTGAAGAGCCTGTTTTGTGATTGCTGGTGCTTCACCAATTATAAATTTCTGATAAAAAAGATTATCAAAATTTTTTGTACATAATTATTTTCATTATTTTATTTCATTTAGTGGGGCTGGAAATAATTTTAAAAAGTAAAGATTCAGATAAAGAAATTTTTCTGAAAATAAGTTTTATATTGCAAAAAGTTTCACATAATTAAAAAACTACTCGGCATCTTCCAAATGCTCAATTAAGACGAGAGACTAAGATTAAAAAAAAGTTAATTTAAAAATAATAGTGCATCAAGTTGGTTTAGAAACTAGTGCTTCAATTTGTAAATTTGATTTTCGTGGAATAAATTATCTTATAGTTAATGATTTACAGCTTCTAAATTTTATTTTATTTTATAACCGGCGTTGAACAGCTGACTCAATTCTGAGTTTAGAACTATTAGTGTTCCACTCCACAGCCTTGTAAATTTGAACCCAATCCGGAAGACAATTGAACTCCTGGATCAAGCATTGGGACAATCTAGTCCTTGTGGAGGACTTTTTGATGGAAGTATCCCTCATTTGCGATACAAGGAGATGAAAACCAGGAAGATCTCTCAGGGTTAGCCTGACGGCAAGGGGACTTAAACCCATGATCCATCTACTACTGAGGATATTTCATGTCAGCATTGGGGTTAATGGAAGCCGGGATCAGAATCGCTGGGATTCGAGCCTGGGTCACCTCATTGAGAGGCTGACGCTGAATCTTCATCTCCAAATTAAAAAAAAAAAATAGTGTTATAATCATCACTGAATCACTATTTGAAGTGAATCACTATTTATATAAGTGAATGACCCTATTTTTAAGTATTATTTCAACTTATCTCATAAAGTTATCTCATAAAGTTATAAAAATAAAAGCAATTCTTTATTGTTGTTCTATTGTTACAATAGTTTTTTTTAATTCCTTCGCAAAAATATGCTGCTTCCAGTCCAGATTAGCCCTACAGTTAATACAATATATTTTATTACAGTTCTGAAAATACATTATCAATATGCGTTAATTAAAATATTCAGTATCTCTAAATCGAGTGTAGAATTTATGACGAAAATGTAATTAAACGCTGCGCATTTATCTTCAATTAAATTTATGACAAATGTTAAACAGGATATAAGGAAACTATTAACAGGATAAGTTTTAAAAGATGAAGTTTAGTAAAAGATCATTAATTTTCTCTATTGGCAAAATGTACAGTTGAACTTATGCGTTTACTCTGTTCTTTCAAGGAAGGAACAAATCGTTAATCATCACGATTGCGATCGATTTATAAAGATAAACTGGTTTAATGAGTTAGTCTACATTAATAAGCATCAATATCTTCCGTATTGTTAGTGAAACTTTAATATTAAGACATAAAATATTAATAATTCGTGTATGGTTTTTTAAAAAGATATTCTGCGTTCAAAAGTGATTTATATGACTAACTTGGGCCTGATAATTGTTAGCCATATTTTTAAATTGTATTGGAAAACACTTTTTTCCAAACTACACTGATATCCTTTTACAAAATAAAATATAACTGTGTATTGCGTTGTACCCTAGTGAAACTTTTGAACGCTTGTAAAGTACCTATTTAGAAACAATACGAAGAGTTTGATGCAAAAATACCCCTTTCGGAAATGTTTAACTTCAGGCCATAACAATCACTATATTATATTATTATTATTATTAAGATTAGAAAGTATATAGAAATTAACATAGCATTACTTATTTTTCTCCAAAATTTAAGCATTAATTTTAAAAACTTTTATTTCATGAAATTATAATACTTTTATTTTAAAGTACTTCTTCTATTTATTTGGATAATATTTGACTGATTTTTTCAAGTTTTGCTTACAAAATTACGAAGTATTAATTGATGGTAACATATTTACATTTGTTAACTTCATAAGTATCAAAATAAAATAAACTGGGTTTTAAAAATTATTTCCTATATTATCTAAGAGTAAACGATTTTCATAAGTTTTTGCAAAAAGCACCTTTTAATCTAGAAAACTGTAAAATATTGCGTTAATTCATACCTAAATCATTCTCTAGTAAACATTTGGACCGCTATTGAGCCATGTTTGGAAGATTTTACCTTTAACGCAGATAGAGACACCGCTGTTTCATATTGTATTTCAAAACCATAAATTACTAAAACTCTAAATATAATATTAATTACTTATTTTCATTATATATTTAATTGCATTTAATTATCAAATTTAATTATCATATTTAATTTAAGTATTAATATTTAATTATATATACATATTTAATTACACATTATTACTCATTTTGATCTAAATTACTACAACGTAATAAAAAAAGTATGAAAAATATGTTTAATAAAAATTCTGTGTCAAAGGGTTAAAGAATAAGCTAACGAAACCAAATAAGTTCGTAATGTGATATCGTTCATTTGCATGCATCACCTAGTATATTTCATTAAATTAGTCTTTTATTCTGAAAGGCTTTAAAAGTCAACAATTATGTTTGCAAAATTGCCGAGAGTATATTAATCATAGTAGTAAATTTGTGTCTTAGGAATTAAGAGTTTTAAAAGTCTGGTTGGTAGGAAGTATGGCTTGTCTTTTTGAGAATGTGAGTTAAAATCCGCCTGGTGAAGAATCCCCGTGTATTAAATGGTGACAGGTGCAATCTGTCAGGGTCACAAAGTCCTCCAAGTTCCTATAACTAATCAATACCATTTAGGGTACTTAATTGGAGATTGATCATTCTCTGGTTCAGGTTAAAATCAGGAAACGAGCCATCTGCTTTAAAAATTTGCTTGATTCCCAAGCAGGCGTGTTGGTATGGGCAAGTGGCATAAGTAACAACAAGAGTTTTAAAATTCATTTTATCGTATAGATTCCGGAAGACATGGTTTGTTACGTCACCTGCAGCTAAGTGACGCCAAAGCTGCAGGTGACCTTCTGCCGGGTAATGATTATAGTTAGTGCTTATTTTGTGTGGTTGTGTTGAAGTATTAAGATTGATTTGAGGTTTATTTGAGGTTGTGTTGAAGTATCAAGATTGATTTGAGGTTGCGTTGAAGTATCAGGATTGATTTGAGATTGATTTGAAATTTACTTGAGGTTAACTTTAAAAACAACAATAAAAAGCAACCTCCTAAAGCTTATAATCAAGTTGTATGAGGTTCTTTTATTCACACTTGAAATTGATATTAATTTATCTTAGAGAAACAAGCTTAGAGAGATGTTTTTTGAGGTATACAGGCTACTATTCTACATTTCAAGTAATTAAGTGTATTTAAGGTGTGAATATCAATTTTAATTTAAAGTATTGCTGAGCTATGTATGAGGTTGATTTTATGGGGTGTAAATAAGGTTGAAATTGAAGTTTATTGATGAGGTTATTTGGGGCAAAACGTAACCTCATTTTCTACCTCAAATGTGTATTTTTAACACCTGTCAACCTCAAACAACCACAAAGTTAAGGTTTTTGTAAAGGCCAGCTTTGTTCATTTACGTAAACATGCATTTTGAGCAGTGTCCAGATTTAAGTACTCACCGACGATATAATTTTTTAAGTGTGAATTGGAGTCGAATTTCCAAAGAAGCCAGGATTAAATATTTGGGTCCAGTATTTTAACTACCATCTCCCTAGTTCTGATTTGAGTGATTTACTATATATGCCCTTGAGGAAAAAGTTTCTTTCTTGAGATTTAAAACACTCAAACAAGATACTTTTGTACATTTTTGTTTTAGTATTTTTCAAAATTAAGAAGTGCTAAATCTCAGAATTTGTATTCTGTTAACAATAGATGTTTATGCTACTGATAGCAATGGTAGCTTCAAGTATCAAGCTTCTAAAATATTTACAATGGACAATAGATGTTTAAGCTATTGATAGCAATTGTAGCTTAGGGTATCAAGCTGTTAAAATATTTACAATGAACGTTTAACCCATTAATATGACTTGGTATCAAGCTCTTAAAATATTTACATAGGAAAATAGATGTTTAAGCTATTGATAGCAATTGTAGCATAGGGTATCAAACTGTTAAAATATTTACGATGAATGTTTAAGATTTTGATAGGAATTGTAGCTCCAGGTATCAAGCTTTTCAAAATGTACAATGGAAAATAAATGTTTAAGCTGTTGATTGCTATTGTAGCTTAGGGTATCAAGCTGTTGAAATATTTACAGTGAACGTTTAACCCATTGATAGGACTTGGTGTCAAGATTTTAAAATATTTACAAAAGACAATAGATATTTAAGCTACTGATAGTAATTACAGCTTTGGGTATCAAGCTCTTAAAACACTTACACCTCATCTATCTAAAAAAGCTCCTATAAAAATGCAACCTTTAGTTTATTAGAACAAATGAAAGTATTGAGTATTGACTTATATGCTTGGCCCATACAAGTTATATGTTTGGTCCATTTTTATCTGCTATTATTCTTTCTTTCACATGTACTTTTATTTATTTATAAGTAGAAGTAATATATTCTTTTTAAGTATATTCAATATGAATTATTTGTAAATTTTTTTAAAAGAAAATTCACCAAATTTAGCGACAAAAATCGTTATTGACGAGAACCTTTAGAAAATGGTGTAAATAGGCTGTCGTAGAAATGCGAAAGGGTTAATCAGCATGTAATACATTAGAACAGCTCTTCTAATTCCTATCTTTATTTTCATTTATGAATCAAACTAGAAATATGTTCTACGATTTCTGATCGAAATAAGAACACACGCCAAAGTAAACTGATTCTACACACTCGGATAGTATGAAGGCAATAAGAAATTTGATCCGGAATCCGTATAGATTTTCTGCAGGGAGGAAAAATTATATCCTCCTAGCTTATTGTTCCATTCATTGAGGGAAAAATCGTTTGCATTCTCGATGGGAGGGTGGAAATTAATGATTGGCATTCGGATTTACAGAATCTCTTCTTACAAGACTGAGTTTACAACAGTTCAGTTCGGCAAATTCTGTGTTTTAATAATAAAACAGATAACATGTAATAAATAACATTGTGATATCTGATTCTACTCCAGTTCTTAAACTGGAGAGGCAAAGACTTATTTTTATTAAGTATTTTTAAAATATGTATTTTCTTACTGTCTAAATGTATAGTGCTCAAAATGAAAAATGAACAACTGCATAAATTTTGTTCTGATAATCGATTTCTTACATTCTAAGATGTAATCTTAATAGGTGTGAGAGACTTACTTTATATATGCTAGTAAATTTGTGCAGATCGTATTTTAAGTTATTAAATCATGCAAACTCGTTCTTTGTTCGTTTAAATATGCCCTTTTGTTTGGACGGATTTCGATTACTGATCTTCAAAATATAAAAAAAAAACTCAATATGGAATTAATGGTTCCAAGAGTTTTGTCAAATCAGTGGTTGTATGTTTGGGGATATAATGTTAATTTTACTTTTCGTGTATTTTGCCAAGATGATTAAAGAAAATAAAAAAAATTGTGTGCAGTTATAAAACTCATTAGTCCAAAGATGTAAAAGATAATATTCTATAAATTTTTTATTTATTATTTAATTTCATAATGTTTAAAAAACTGCACACAGCTTGTCACAAAGTTTATTCTTAATTTTGAAAAGCATAATTTAAAATGTAAAAATATCCAAAATTAGAATGGAATCGGAGAAATAGTCCTTGAGAAGTGAAAATTAAAAATTTTATAACTCAGGCCATTTAGCCAATTTCTCTCAAACTTTGAATATTATCACTTAGTACAGAATAGTACTAGCACATACTATTTAGTCAGATAGCACAAAATGATGTAAAAATTTTTATGCATCACCATTGTAAAATTAAAAAAAAAATTACAACGTATAATCACTATGAATTATTTTTCACGTGAAATTACCCTTCGATTAACGAAATTTAAAACTGAGCGGGAAAAGTTTTCGATTAGCTTTTAAAGTGGTTCCAAAGAAATGAGGGAAAGACGCAAAAGTTTAAATTTGGCACTTCACTTTCTTGGCACTTCTATTGGAACAAGTTTGCCGCTACTCTCATATTTTGCGACTCAAGGTATCTAAATCCATTAATAAAAATTAAAGTTTGTTTAGGCTAAGTACGTTTTCATGAGTGATTTCGAATGTGTGTTTGGAATATCGTTACCTACCCTCGCGAGTTTTTCTTTTAAGGGTCCAGGTGATACCGGGCAATGAAAATCTGGCTGGGTTCAGGGTGATTGCTGCATACCAGACTCATCTCTAGTTGTGTAAGAGTCACAAAAAATCAGACTAACATAAGCAGACATAAAAAAAGCACAGTGAGATCCAATAAAAAAAAGTTTGACGCTAATGGGATAGAAAGTGGCATTTGCTTACGTTAGCAACTATTTTTTCCATTCTATTTCAAGTAAGCCAAGCCCGACAAGTATCAATTCTTTTAAGTGACACATTCTATATTGTTACACAAAGATTCTTTCATTAAAATTTCAATTCTTTCATTATATATTTCTTACTTGAATATAGATTTCACTATACATTTCTTAACACAAAGACAAGATTGAAGTCATGTAGAATATAAACAAATTAATTATGCATCGAAGTTGCCAGGTGCACAGATCAAATATATATCACGGTAACAATAAAATACATAAGAAAATAAATAATCGAAGTAATGTAAGAGACGCAGCCATACAATATTTTAACAAATTCGATGTGCAATACGGAGCTATATGTAATTAAATTTACGCTAATTAAAATTCCAAATTAGGTGGAGAAACTTAGCTCAATTTTTACACGCCATTCTGCTTATGAACAGTCAGCTGGTGCTGAGGTTCCAAGTCACGTGTGTGGATATCCGTGATCTTCTTCTTCTTAAAATGCAAGTGCAAGTACTAATTTTGGAACTTCTTCGGAGTTTTTTTCATTTCTTTATTAGCATATATTTTTAACGTTTTTATATAAAGTTACTTTGAAGTATTTTTACGTTCTTTTTATGAGGAACTTATTTATAATTATTGTCATGGACGACAATTTTAATATAAATGTAAATACGGATGATGGAAAGGAATTTTGTGACGCTTTAAGAAACGTATGAATGTTGGCTGGAACTAAATACCAACCATCCCATTGGATGACAAGAGGGCAAACATCTATTGTTGCAGTTCTAGTAATACATGACTTGAAATATTGTGGCGTTAATCCAGAAAAAAAGAAATTAACGTTCTCGTAATTAATGTTATTTTATTCTTTCTGTTTCGAATTGCTGAGGCTACATACAAAATAGAATCCCTTCTGGTGAAATATAAATTGATTATATTTATTTATTAATGTTTATTTATTTATACGCATTGTATACTTTAAAATATTTTTAATATTTTTTTATTTTATTTCCAATGAGCTGCACAATCGGTCTTGCCGATGAGTAGACCTAGTGGGTTCTCCAGAGGTGGTATCCACTCTTTCAGGAACACCACAATGGGTGAGATACCGTTGGTCATGTTAATTTGGATATCTAGTTTCTGCCACACTAGATGGCAGCACCGAGACTCTATATATTTTTTTAATATTTTGCAAGCGAAATATCATATTAAATGCGTTATGCTCATTTCTTACAAATGAAAAGCATTGCTGAAAGGTACTCATAGGTCTCAGAGAGAGCAATCAATACTTTCTTAAGTATATTTGTGATTTTAATTTTAAACATTTCATATTGTTCTTAATAATTACCTAAATGTAAAATTTCTTCAAATTATTTACATGCTTAAAAATAATTAATACGTAATTTTGGGAAAGTAAAATTATTTTACGTCCTTATTTATAATTAAAAGAAACACATTGCAAATTAAAAAAAAAACATATTTATTACCTACAGGCTATTTCAAAATCAGTACCCTTCATGTGCATCTTTTAAATGATTTTTTTTAATAAAGTGTACATGTTTACCTCATATTTAGAGTGAGATATTTTATTTCACTTTTTTACAACAAACCAAGTTTGATTAGCTACTAAAATACATAATGTTCTTTGAGAACAAGAAGAATTTACTTGCGAAATTTAGAAATAAATAAATTGATACAAACCTGGGAAAGAATAAAAAAATTAATATTAAATTTATGCACGTTAGGAAATATATATAT
>NC_092210.1:25366678-25370331 GCF_043381705.1 Parasteatoda tepidariorum
AAAATCTAACATAATTTTACAGAATACACATATCCATCTTTCATAGGGTGACTTATTTAAAAATCAGAGCCTGCATACAGGAATAGAAAACCGTTTATAGGTTTTATTCTTCATTCATACAACCTTACATAATTTTAAAGTATACACGTATCACCTGCATTCATTTGGGGTGGTTCTTTACGAACCAGAGCCCATTCCACTTATACAAAAATAAAAATAATTAAATAAATAAATAAATAAATAAACTGTTTATTATACTGGACAATTAAAATTAAATTAATTTTAAGAGGCTACAAATATTAAAAAGTAACTAAAAAATATTTAACTAATCCAGTATAAAAGGTCATACATCCAAACTATTCCGTCCAGTGGCTTTAGGAATAGTTTATCATAGTTAGTTCCTACCTTGAAAAAATCAGAGCTTATTCTTAAAACAGAAAAATTAAATAAAAATTAAAAATTAATGTACCAAGTTTTTTAAGATTTTTTTAAAATAGAAATTAAGAAATGAACTAGGAAAATGGCTATTAATTAAATCGTTTTTATATATATCAGTATCTAATAAAAACTCGTTATAGTTAGAATTATTCCTGTAAAATCTATGAATTTGATTGGCAATAATATTAGAAAAAACCTTATTGGCTAAGTTAGAGTTGAAATCTATGCATTTTTTAACTGGAAATTTAAATTCATTTCTTTTGTCAAAAAGTTTAAATGTAATATTTTTATCTGCATTAATATTAAGAGTCAAATCTAAAAAATTTGCTGAAGAATTACTATTATTTGTTTTATTAAGAATTAATTCATTTGGATAAATATGTTTTGCTAGAATATCGAAATCATTAAAATTAATAACTAATAGATCATCAATGAATCTGAGAAAGAGAGAATCAATTGGAAGATTAACATGTGATTTTACAAATCTTTATTCTTGTAGAAAAAGAAAAATATTGCAGATGTTAGTACTGAAATTATTTCCCATGGGAATACCATTAATTTGTTGAAAAAGGTGGTCATTGAAAAGAATATAATTGTTGTTAAGGTTAATATGTACTAGAAAGTTCCAGTTATCTTCATTAATAATATCACTGAGATTAAACATGCTATGAATTTGAAGAAGGTCATCATGAATTTTATTAGTTGGAAGGGAAGTATAGAGGTTTTCGAAATCAAAGCAGTGAATTGAATCTACATTTTTTAAAGTTTTTAGTGTATTTAAAGTGTTATTTAAAGCATTTATTATTTTTAGTGTATTAGTTTTTAGTGTATATATATATATATATATATATATTATTAATTAAATTTATAACGAAACTAAAAACAACGAATATTCTTTATAAATTGTAGCAGAATGAAATGATTTTATTTTTGACAATTATTTTCACCATACGAATTCTAACTAGTTTCAATTTCGCATTATAAACTACAACTATAAATGTTTAAATGTACGAAAGAAATATTATAAAATTTCTGGGCAATAACCATAAAACTTAGTTTATTGAAATACTGAAAAAAAGTTTTTTCTCTCTAAAGACTTAAAGTTATCGAAAGAAAGTTTAACTTAAACTATGCCATTTCAAAATTAAATCTTGTACTTGAAAGATTTCATAAATATGTGATATGATTACTGGAATATTCCACCTTTAGTGGATATCGTATTTGCAGAATTTACGTGCATATAAGTCAGTTAAAAAATATACTGTTCAAAAGAATTCTGTTAAAAAAAATCTCTTGGTGTCAAACTTAAATTTTTAGTAATTTTCATAAGTTTAAAAAAAATTAGATATTGAAAACTAATTGCTATGGACATAATACAACCTGTATCAGCCAATTTTTTATTCGGAAGAACACAATTAGAGTTTTAAATATTAATAAAAATGCAGCTATTGTAAATCGCACCACGATTTATAAAAGCAAAAATTATTCAAACTTCTTGATTTAAAAAAAAAAAAAACTTAGTTCTATGCATTTACAGTCTGCAATTATGACATTCGTTAATGATGATTGCCCTAAACGGAGTGCTAAAGTAATTAAACGTAATCGGTTTCAACCGAAAATATTTTGCTGTTTATAAATGAAGAAACGTAAAACGTTTGAGACATTCCGCAGTATCAAAGTAAACAGAGAATTAAGGTGAAAAAATATCGCATGTTTTGAAACTTAAGCGTTATTCTAAATAATTTTGTAAATAACTAGTACTAAAGAAATTTTGAGTGTAGTAGCTAATTTGGAGGGAATTAAATTTCTGCGTGTTTACATTAAATTAACAGCCAATTTTATTTTATTTTATAACCATCGTTGAATAGCCGATCCAATTTTATGGGTTTACGACTACTAATGTTCAACTCCGTAACCTTGTAATTTTGAATCCAATCCGAAAAACAAGGGAACTCCTGGATCAAACATTGGGAGAAATTTGCCTTCGTGGAGGGCTTTTTTTTTGATGAAGCTAACCCGCATTTGCGTTACATGGAGAGGAAGACCACGAGAACCTCCCATGGTTAGCCTGACCACAAGGGGACTCTAATCCATGATTCGTCTATCACTGAAGATATTTCACGTCAGCACTGTGGTCTGTGCAAGCCGAATGCGAAATTCGTATCTACTGAGATTCGAATCCCGTTCGCCTCATTGGAAGGCGAACGCTCTATCCCCTGAGCCATCGCTGCTCTAACAGCCAATTTGGAAGGTTTTATCAGATTTTATTTTCGAATAATTTAGTTAATAATAGATTTTATATCTCTCATGACTCATCAACTTATAAGATGTGCCTGGCATAACGAAAAAATACATGATTTTTATTCCATTTTTGTTTTAATTAATAATTCAAATAAAGCTATTGCTACTAAAATTCGTGGCGCGGCAGCCCAAGGAGGGCCAAAGCCTACTTGCCCATCCCAGTTTTCTTGACCTTGGGCTCTAGAGTGCAAGAGCAAATGGTCCGGTTGGGTGGTCAGACAAATGCGGAACCCCCAGTGATTAGTCCCCGAGCATGCTTGGTTCTCATTTTATCATCCCGCTGAAGGGACGAAAGGCTGACAAATAAAGTGATTGAAATATAATACTTTAAATTTTAATGTAAGTTTCTACAAAAATTTTCAGACGCTTGACGTGCAATTTTTTTTAAAAGCAAAGATGCATTATAATCTGATGCAGCAGCGTCCTTATAGCATTGATCACATTTTATAAAAAGTGAAATATTTCAATAATTTAATTCGTTTATTAATGTTCATATTGTTTTTTAATGTTATTGTTATATATGTAATCGTTTATTCGGGGTGCAAGTTTGGGTAACAGATCAGGATAATTTTATTGACCCGTTTATTGTAACATTTTTATTTTAACACCCATAATAAGATATTTTGATATTCCTTGATTTTGCAGTTATAAATGTTCACATTGAGGAAATTTTCTACACAGAAAATGCAATTATATTTGTCAATGTCTTTTAACAAAAATCAAGAATTTTAATAAAAATAAAATTTATAATTCAATATGTAAATTTACTGTCCTTGTTTTTACCGGGAAACAGCTTTATTCTTTTCATTAATATAAATTGTTCCGTATGATATTGCGTATGTTTAAGTATTATCTAAATGCCTCGAGAATTATATATATATATATATATAGAGAGAGAGAGAGAGAGAGAAACC
>NC_092210.1:25370572-25414311 GCF_043381705.1 Parasteatoda tepidariorum
ACTTACGGAGTATTAAGCATTAATTATACGGTGTTATATATATGTATATAAATATATATAATTACTAATTTTATTAGTGAATATTAATTATGGAAAACATCTTTAATTTTAACGTTTTTCATATTTATTTATATATTTAAGTTAAATGCTTTTCACATGAATTATAATATGACTCATTATTGCTATATCAAAATTTAAACAAAAAATTGCTAAAATATGTTAATTTCTGAGCGTGAAGGTCTAAAGTTTAGCATGGAGAACGAATTATTAATTAATAATGTCACTAATAATTGGCACCAATTGTATTTCATTTAAAATGAATAATATATATCGGAAAAAAGCGGTTTACTATTAGATGCCATTAATAGGCATTACATGTTTCCTAGCTTTTAATCATTCAAATCTTAAATTTGTTTAAGATTTGAATGATTATTTAACTTTTTATAAATAAATTTTTTTCTTAGTAGTTCAATTTTAAAAAAAGGAGTTTATCCTTATTTGAATCCTTGCTGCTGATAAGAAAATTTTACTTTTGATAAAGAAGTTTCTCCTGTCTAACTCAAGAAATTGAGACATGAGTAATATTCGATTTAATTCCCTGTAGATACATTTGAAAAAAATTGTATTTAACTTATTGCAGATGGTTGATTAGTTCGCTTGAACATTTTTATTTAGTGTCCCTTAAACCAAGATAAATTGTTCAATTACCTGGACATGGGTGGTATCATTTGAATGAACTGAATGTTCATGAAATTATTTTCTCTCTCCAGAAAAACGCATTAATGGAAATTTTTAATTCCTGAAATAGATTCTAACCTTTTAATAAATTTCAATTAATAAAATATAAACACTTTTATTAACTGTTGAAAGACAATATGTGGGCGTTTAAAATTATTTTTCCGTTAACTTTCGCCAAAGACTTAAGGAAGAACTGACTTTTTTTATTGCACTTGACTTTATTTTTTAAAAGGGCCAAATAAAGGTTATTTATAACGCGTGGTGGTTGCTTCTCATACACTCTTTTTAACAAAAATTTGGTTCAAGAGTCTGCGGAAGGACTTGTAATTTACTTCCTATATCTATCTTTTTTAACTGACTAGATCGATATGAGTAGATCTTTAAACAAATAGAATTGCATTCTCGGTACATAGAATAAACTTCAATTTAGCAAATTTGTGGGTATCTGCATTTTATGTTCTTGCATGATAGAAAGAATGATTTAAATTATGAAGTCATTTTGTTGTTCTCAAAAGCTCTATTTCTCTTTAAATCACAAATATTCTCTTTTTAACTAGATATTCAACATAATCTAAGAAACAAAAGATCTCTTTATCAATCTTTCTTTTTTAATTTACAAGAACAATAACATTAGGGAGTGAATTTTTTTTTCTACTTCATGGAATGTTTTCAATAGCTCTGATATACATTTGAATCGTTGGTTTATCTGCAATCATTTTATCTCTATAAGCTGCAGGTTTCTTATAAATGATATTATTTGCATTATTTGTCGAAATGTACAAGTTTAAAAAGGTTATGAATAAAAGGGATAGCATAAATAATGTAACAAACGTCTTGAGGAGTTAGGGCACATCATCAGGATTAAAATCGCATAGGAACCCATGTCCAGAAATGTCCCCGTATGTCGCTACGGTTGCTTCCATATTATGAATATTTTCTTCCTGTGTTGCTAAAGAGGTCATAACAGAGAAGTCACGATTAATGACATGTCCCGGTAAGGGTTCTCACGCAATTTTAACCTTGATGATGTGCCTTAACTCCTATACAATTTGCTGGAACATTTACCATTTTCTCTTACATATAACGTTTCTAAACTGCGACAAAAAAATAGACTAAAATTATCCATTTAATAAAAATCTGTAGTTTCAGGAGCAAAACCATTTTCAGATTTGAAATCTTCATAACCGAATTAGGCACGATCAAGTATTTTTATAAATGCAACATAAATTTTGTTCCCCAGTGTGTTCTTCTAGGCTATATGTGATCTAAGTAAAGTCTTAACGCTTTTCTAATTCGCTATGGAAAAACAAACCGCTTTTCAGTCATGTTTTTCTCTCTCAAGGAGAAAATAGTAGCTCAAACGAGAAAATATTTCTGCTACTCCCTTGAAAAAGATCCGAAGCTCCAAACATTCCAAAATGAAATCGGAAGAACAAATAGCAGCAATAGGTGGAGAACCAACTAAGAGACAAGCCACGGTACTAAAGTTCATACTGCATGTCAAATCAACATACCTCTAAGCTCTTAACCGAGGAAGTAATGAAATTCTACATTAAAGACTCCCCGGTACCATGAGTGTCAGCTTATTTTATGACTCGGAATGTTGCATCAGCGTTTCTTTCGGAATACTTGTTTACCAGGATCATGACATGTTCGTTTGAGTTAAAAATAGATGTTCATTCTATATAAACATCTTAAGTTTCAAATAAATAAGTATATTAAAAAAATCGTCTGCACTTAAATGCTGAATTTAACGTTACGTTTTGTTTACCTGCGTTAAAAAATATAATACTTAGAAGCTGTAAATTACGAAAATGTACTGGGATTATGATGAGATAAAAGAACTTCATAATGTTCGAAGTGATAATCAAATGTTAAAATTAAACTTGTAGTAAAAATACCATGTGGACTGCTCTGCAGTTCGGAGAAATGCACCTACAGAATTGAATTTAACCTGCAGAAAGGGTTATTTGTATCGATGATTCTAATAATATCTATGATAGTTCTAATGTATCTACGATTCTTTTATTCGAGATTCCCACTTGTTTTAAAGTTATTACAATTCAAAATGTATTTTTTTTTTCGTAATTTTTTTGTATTTTTTTTTTTTGCACAAACGATAAAATTATAAAAATTATATGACTTAGAATTGCAATGGTGTGGCAAAAAATGTAGAAGAAGTAAGATGGAATACGAAATTAAATTTTGCTTAATTTAATTACTTTAGGCCACCGAGCAAGGCAACGAGTAATAATTGAAATTATTTTAGCTTTATTAATTGTGTCGGTAGATACCATTCAATTTTGTGCTGAATTTCGTATCATTGTTCACTGCTAATTTATTGAATATTTTCTTTTTTTATTGACCCCGAATGAAAAAATAGATATTCACATAGTATTATAATGATTATACGTATACTAAACAAAAAGATCTTTTTTTTAAAACGATTTTTAAAAAAATTAATAATGGTAACTTGAATAACAACTTCAGGGGTTGGCTTATAATTTTAATGGAATTTAAGACGACGTAAGATGACGTAGATGATAGTAAAAGAAAAACATAAACAAAGGCAGGGATAGCCTGGTAGGTCGGGAGTCTGACCCATGTCCAAGAGGTCGTGGGTTCGATTCCCGCAGACCGAAGATTCCCCGTTTTGTAAATGGTGTTTGGTGCAAGTTAAATCTATCTGTTGGGTCACAAAGTCTTCCATGTTCCATGGATTGATCTTTCTCTGGTTCAAGTCAAACGTGATGATGTGAGGGCTAATGAATGGGCCCCGTCCTATAAGCGGGTTATGAGATGTGTGTGACTGAAGTCGTATTGTTGGCCATAGCTGTCTCCACTGAAAAGCAAGAAGCACCCCCACTGCCTAAAAATTCACTTGGTTTTACCAAGCACGCTTACTGGTTTTGGCAAGTGGCATTAGAAACAACAACACTATATATTTTAACATAATTTTAAAATAGTAGTATTTTCGTAACATAATTTTAAAATAGGAGTATTTTCGTAACCTAATTTTAAAATAGTAGTATTTTTGTAACATAATTTTAAAATAGTAGTATTTTTGTAACATAATTTTAAAATAATAGCATATTAAACGTACAATCAAAAGTATTTTTATGTGTACGTTGAGAAAGTAAAATAAGCAGTACATTTGCGCTGTTGCATGTTTAGAGGATTACCAAAAATAAAATTAAATTAACGAAGCTTCTAATTTGTTTGAAATTTTTCTTTTGCAAATTTTTAATTTATATGTGAATTTATTGCGATGTATATGTAAATACATAGCCCCTTCAAAACTAATGGAATATAATTCTAATAGAAAAGGTAAATATTCAACATATATTTATGTAAAGTAAACCGTAATATTTTTTAGTATTATTGTTGAAACACATTGATGTGGATTCTTGAGTTTTATACAAGTCTAATGATGCTTATCTCATACACGTCTGTATTAAAGATGTATAAAGCTCTCTGTAAAGTTTACTTTATGGATCTAAAAAAAAATTTTTTTTTTAGTTCTATGCCATCAGTCTTTCTTTTTTAGAATCATTCAAGCCGAAAGAAATGTTTTTTTTCGGGGAAATATCTTAAATTTTGTGAGTGCTTTTTTATGGAAATGGAATTGTGTAGAACCTTTTTTCATTATTTTTTGTCTCAAGTACGAAATAAAAATATTCTATAAATTCTGTTCATCATAAAGATTGATGGTGCCGCCGTCATTAATACAATATGAGTCTGTCATTAGTTATTTCGTATTTCAATAATTAAACACTAACTTGTTTACGCAAACGAACAAAATTGTTACTTGTTTAAATTTAAGTTCTAATTGAGGAAAAAATATTAAAAAAAATGTAATTATTTGTGCATTATTAATTACGTTTTATAAATGTTTATGCAATAGATTATTTAATAAATGGGTTGTGATCATGTAAGCCTATCTCTCTTCATAAGCGTCCCACAGTGGACTGATCGTTAAGACACGGTTCCCAGCAGATCACCATCACTGGCTGCGATCAGTGTGCTGGTGGGTGACCACTTGGATCAGTCTGCGTAGGGACCGAGGGTGTGCGGTACTGGTCCTCGTTAAACTGTTCTACCGTAAAGTGCTCGACTTCGCTTGCAGGTATTCGGGCTACCGAAGCGAGGGTGCCATCCCCTCTGCAGAGGATCAAAATTGTGATGTCATGTCTTCGGATCATCCTCAGGGATGTTTCCCAGACCGTCGACAATAGCCCATTGTGCAGCTCTAGTGTGGCGTAAATGAACAACAACAACTTTTCATAAGCAGGTACTACATTCGAAAAGCAATTTTTGTCATAGTATATCATTGCTCATCATGGAAAATTTTTGATTCTAACTTTTAAAATATATCAATAATATTAATTAGTAGAAAGAGTTAAAAATTAAAAGCTTTTCTTTGTTTCCAAAAATGGCTCATTGATCACCATTTTGATCCAAGCGTCAATTGCTGTATCTCATCTTATATTTCCCTTCGAACAATCTATATTTTTTAATTTGTTCAAAATAAAAGCAAATGTAACTTAAACATATTTTTCTTTTACAAATAAATATTCAACTTGTTTATTAACTCTATTTTTCAGAGTCGAGTAATGTTAGCAGCTGATTTTCTTAAAAATTCATCCACTTCAGTTTAAAAGCTATTTTAGTCAAGACCATTGCATAATAAAGTAAAAATTTTACCCAGACATAAATGTTGAAGTATGAATGCTGTAAAGCTAATGTAAAAGACAAATTGTTTTCATCAGTGACACTGAAATAATGAAGTATTACAGCTACAACTAGAATTTCTGGTACAAGTATATATTTTTTCCAGACGTCATAAATATTGAAAATATAAGAAAAACGCATAAGTACAGTTGAAAAAATTTCCGTATTTGCATATTTTTATTCCATTAGTTACCATAACTTTAAATTTACATCTGTATATAGTAGTTACAGTGCATCTCGTAATAATGCAAACTAGTATATTGGAATAGGTATATTGGAAAAAGGAGACGAAACAATTTGATTCAAGGCCCATCCTTTTCAGGCTGGCTATAAAATAGATAGTTACAAAGTTGCTTATTCTTTACTATTACCACCACAACAAGAAGAGCATACGAGTTCATTGATGAGTTAGGTATATAATTTTGTGATTAATATTTTAGTGAAGAAATATTCTCAAAGTATAGCATTCCAATATAAATTATTTGAACTGATTTGTATTTAATATTTTATGATTAGTATTGTTTTCTTAAAATTTCATACATCATTTCAAAATTTGCACTTGTTATATCAAATTTTGTATTTTTTTCAGATATTTTTCATTTTTTAAAGCTATTACTGTAAGCTGCGTCCTTTACTATAAAATTATAATTAAAAAAAATTGTTTGGGAAATTATAGGGGCAAATAGCAAGAAATGTGCTGCTAAAGTTACTAACTTCTTTGATTAAAAATTACACATAAGCCTTTTTACTGAGGAGTAGCATTAAATTATGCTTAAATGGCAGATTACTTCATTCTGAACCAAAAACAATATTGTTCCAGGACAGAGAGCTCCAAACTTTTTTGATCATCGACCCCCAAAAATATTATCTTGTTATCGAACCCCTCTGTTAAAAATACCTACCTATTTTTTAAATTATTTAATTTATTTGGACGAAATTAAATTTTTATTTAAGTAATGAGAAGGATGTGATTAATAACGCTAGGATAAATTTGCATTGCTTAGTTCGAAATTTGTTAGTTTCAGGTTTAATTCGCTTTAGAGCTCCACACTCAGTCTATTTTTTTGACTGTGTTAAAATAGAATTAACAAGTTTGAAGCCAGTTTTAACCAAGCTTGGAAAAAATGGAAATAAAAAAGGAAGTGCGGCATTTCGAAATTTTGGATATTTTTACGTAATATTTTTTATTTGACCTAAACTTACTCATTCAGCTAAAAAGCATCTCTAAACAAATTCAACTGATATTTCAATGACTCTCCATATATTACAGTCTAAAATAAGCTGTAATGATGAGTTGTAATGTTAAATAAGGTTTAATCTGTAATTAAACTGTATTTAATATACTGCAATAACAAATAGCAATCCAAACGAAAATTGTATGCACTGTGTTGCTGTCAATAAATTTGTGATTTAATAGCATTGTCATTCAATCATCGACTCCCTAGATCAGATTGACCTGTAGTAATACTTTGATGACCCCTGTTCTAATTCAAATATTGCAGCGATTAGTAGCCCTTGAAGAGTGAATAAAAATAGTGGCAAAAGAGCCATTTGCGCATAAATGTAAAAGTTTTTAAAATATTTTTGAAATCAGCATTAAAAATTCAATCTGTGTACTAATATTCATCAAAATCTAAGTTGATTGGAGCTGGTTGAATGGTCTGCTTTAACATGGTTTCTTGAAGCTCTTTCGTCAAGCAAAGAAAAAATAGCCACAGTTTAAGTGCCCAACACTTGAAGCAAAACTATAATCTCAAACTATATATACCATCCTGCCGTGAAGAATTATCTGGACTTTAGAACTGACAAATAATTTAAATGCTTTGAAAGTCATTAAATTTTTTTCAAAAAAATCACCAATTTGGCGACATTTTCAGACAATGCGGCATTGGAATAAGTTTTTAAATATTAAAATTTTAGACCACTAATGCTTTTCATTATCACAAAATTGTTGCTTTTTCCATATTGATGTTTTGAGCCATTTTCAGAATAATAATAGAGAACGCTGTCTAGAGTTAGGTTGAACTTGACCTAATAGTCATGGATAACTGTTGCAAACTTACAGCAGTTACAAAAATGGCATATTATTCACAAAAAATCATCATTTTACTTTCAAAAACAGACATTAACGCCGGCAAAGACAACGAAATCTAAATCAGCTATTACAATTAAAAAGGTGTAGCAGCTGGCGACAGAAGGCGGCTAGTTCAATTGATAAAAAAAAACGTATTAGATGTGATACATATTTTTCGTAAAAAACACTTTTCTTATTAATGTTAATTAGCGCATTAATAATGTTGATCTTAATTGAACTCGTTTTCGCAATTTTGACCGGTAGTATTAATTACCCCCTTTTTTGTACAGATTGAGATTTCAATGCACGAAGTTTAAATACTGAAGCTGTAAATTTAAAAATTCCATGCTCTCAGTTGAGAAATAATTAAATAAAGAATTTTTATTTAAAGAAACAGGCAGTGTAAAAAACTTTAAATAAAACTCAGAAAAATTGAAATATGTTTCATATTTTTATATGCGTCGATCGCTTTGTATGCAAAATTTATTTCCCTTTTCCTAATATATGTCTGTTTACTGAAGGGAAATTTTGTTCAATATTGCTTACACTGCCTGTAAATTTCGAAGGAAATGTCAGACAAGAAAATCTGCGACAATTACGGGAACTATAAATGTTAAAGAGATTAGAGAGAGCTGAAATAAATAAAATTGTTCCTTATTTAAGTTTTTCGACTTGAAAGAAAAATACTGACATATTTCTTTCTAAGAGATGACATTTTTAAGAATAGACAAGAAAAGAGGATTAAAGTAAGCAATTTAAATATTTCAGCCTAATCCTATTAAGAAATTGTCTTAATTGAGATTTATGAGTTTAACTTGAATGTTTTAAAAAATCTAGAGGAATTCATATTTATTTTCTTACTTATTATTTGCATACAAGATATTAAAAAAAGAAATCACTACTTACTAAATAAAGTAGAAAATTAAATTATTAATAACTGAATTTTGAAGTAATCTATTTTTAGAAGTCATCAGAATGCTTTGGAAAGGTATATTTTTTATTCAGAATGTTTTGAAAAGGTATGGTTTTTAAGAATGTCGGGCAAAAGAAGAAAAAAATGCTTTACATCTCTTATTTAAATTTGTATTCAAATTCTTGAAGAAATGATTAATGAATTAAAAGTACTTTTAATATTTTTAATTTATTGTTCGTAGTAGAGCTGGGCAAACGAATCATCAAGGTGTTTCGATTCAATATAATCAGTTTACTTTGGTGATTTGATTCGAATCACTTGTTGATTCAAATAATCATTTACTGATTCGAATCACTTAATAATTCAAATCAGTTTAATTAATTAATTTAATAAAAGTGATTGAACTACTATGAAATTGACTCTGAAATATTTTTTTAAACATTTTTTCGGCAGTAATTTTATTTTATTTTCCATTTTATTTTCAATTAAAAAATATAATGTTTATAATTATTCCTTGTATTTGTCTTTGTGTTGAAGGGATAACTCAAAATTATCTTCTCAATTTTAATGTGAATATAGTGCAAAAGAAAAGCAAATAAGATGAGACCCTGCTCTTTGAGTTCACCAATTCCCGAAATTTCTTATGCATCATTTGATGATACAAAATTATCTTTTCAATTTTACTATGAATATAGTGCTAAAAAAATAATAAGATGAGACAATGCTCTTTGCGTTCACCAGTTCCCGTAATTGCTTATGTATCACTTGATGATACAAAAATATCTTTTCAATATTAATATGAATATAGTGCAAAAAAATAATAAGATGAAACAGTGCTCTTTGCGTTCACCAATTCCCGAAACTGCTTATGTAGCTCCTTTCGAATGGCTTTTTTGACACTAACATATTTTTATGAACAGTAGTTTTTTTTTCTATGCATCCTGTAAAGCCTTTGATTCATATACTTTTCTGTGAACCTCGAAAAGAAACTTCTTGCTTTAGTACCTATATAAATACATTATTTTAATATCACTACAATTAGTTAAGCATGTGCAAAAGTGGGTTAGTTTCATCCTAAACTCATGCATGATGGCAAATTTCTCTCAATAGTTGATCTAGGAGTTTCCTTATCTTCTGGAGTTAGTTCAAAACTACTAGGCTACGGAGTTGAAAATTCATAGTTGTAAAAAAATACTACCTTTTTGTGTAAAAAACCCTCAAATAAAACAACATTGAAATAATAAAATCAACACTAGAATACACGAGTATTGCTCAAGAGCTAAAGCAGCCGCAAATCTTTTAGAAAAATAAATTGGGGGAATATTTTTTCTCCTCAGGGGAAAGTGTGGTTTTTCGACCTATTAGTATATAGGTACTAAAAAAATTATATAATTGCCACTCCTTAGTATATAATTGTCACTCCTTTTTATCGTGAACAAGCGATGTTCCTCTTTTTCCAGCCTCCTAGCTCTCATGAAAATCGTGCGATTCGGATCATTGAGTCTTACGAAGTGATTCAGATTACTGAATCGAATATGCGATTTGGATCACTATTCGAATCAAGTGATTCAGATCGTGATTCGAATTATGCGTTTCTGACCATTATTCGAAATGAGTGATTGAAATCACTGATTCTTATAAAGTGATTCAGATCACCGATTCAAACAATGTAACTCGGGTCAATATTCAAATCAGGTGATTCAGATCAAAGATTCGAATCATCGAATAGTTCGATAGACTTCGAATAGTTCGACTTGATTCTAATAGCGATTAGGATCACTATTCGAATCAAGTAATTCAGATCGTGATTCGAATTATGCGTTTCTGACCATTATTTGAAATGAGTGATTGAAATCACTGATTCAAACAATGTAACTCGGATCAGTATTCAAATCAAGTGATTCAGATCAAAGATTCCAATCATCGAATAGTTCGATAGACTTCGAATAGTTCGACTTGATTCGAATAGCGATTTGGAACACTATTCGAATCAAGTGATTCAGACTAATGATTCGAATCTTGCGATTCGGATCAATGATGTGAATCAAATGATTGACATCAGTGATTCAAATCAATATTAGAATCAAGTTATTCAGATCTTTTGAATTACTATTTGAATCAAGTGAATCAAATCAATATTAGAATCAAGTGATTCAGATATTTTAAATTACTATTTGAATCAAGTGATTCAAATCATGTGATTCTAATCACTATTCGAGTCAAGTGATTCAGGCCACTGATTCGAATCAAGCGATTCGAATCACTGATTTGAATTATTCGTTTTTCTTCACTGATTCCTATGAAGTGATATGTATAACTTATTTGTATGAAGTGTTTCGAGTCACTGATTTGAATATGCGGTATGGATCACTATTCGAATCAAAGAGTTCAGATCAGTAATTGGAATATAAGCATTTGGATCAATGATTCATTTTAAGTGATTCCTCCAATCACTATTCAATTCAGGTGATACGGATCACTGATTTAAATCATTTGATTCAGATCAAGTAATTCTGACCAGTGATTTAAATCAAGTGATTCAGATTAATGTTTCGAATTAAATGATTCGAATCATCAAATGATCTCAATTCGAATCGAGAAATTTGGATCACAAATTCGAATAACATGACTTAACGACTCAACTGCGATTCACGTGATTTGCATAAAATGTTTCAAAACACTTTTCAGCTTTGATTCTAAGTACAGTTGACTTACATAGTACTCTTTTTCCTTTTACTAGAAGTCAATAGAAAAGAACAAAATAGATAATTTTTTTTATTAATGAGTTCTTTCAAGTAAATTCACTTATTTTTCGTATAATTATATTGTATACGTTGTTAGATGTTATAAGTACTTTTAACTATGGTAATTTCTAAGAAACTACAAAAAAGAAATGCATTGCTGTTTTTTGTTTACATTTTATCTGAATTCATCGAATTATTTGATGGAAAAATCTTAAGATCTTAATAATGAATGTGTAAGAATCTCTAAGGTCTTACAAGAAATTTTTAACTATATAATGACATAGCGTCACTGTGAAAAAAAACTGAAATGGTGAAACATTAATCGATTATAATTTAAATCTACTACAATAAAATCAACTGGTTCTATCAATCCTGATTCGAGTCAGTTGCAAGATGGTGATTCGAATCACCGAATAAATTCAGTGAGTCGAATTATCGAATCAGTAACCAAGTACTTCGTAGAATAAAATTTTTTATAGAAAATTTACTTGATTGAAAACTTCAATTCGTTTCAAAGATATACATATTGGAAATAACAGTCGAGCTGTTTCAAGCACTCATTTTTCAATTTAATTTTCAATGTGATTTTTAATTGTACTTATTTATTTGAAAACATGAGCTCATTTTCAAGAATTTACAGATGTGAGCGAGAGGAAATAAAAGTGATTTGACAATATGAAATGTAAAGTTGCCAACGAAAGATGGAAAAATAAAGGTGAGAAGCAAAACATTAAAAACATAGAACAAGGAGAAACACAGAGCGTGAGATGAAAAACAGAACAAGGTAAACCACAGTGGCTGCAAGGGTTAAATCAAGGTAAAATGCATTTCCAAGCTCTTTTTTGAACTCTTTCTCTGCTGTTGCGGTTTTTTTTCAGTTTCGTTTCGCCCCTTTACTTTTTCATTTTTCGTTCGAATCCTTACGTTTCATTCATAAAATCACTTTTTTCTCAAGTCTTGAAAATGGGCGCCTCTTTTTGAGCAATTTATAGAGGGAACGGTCCTCAGAGACTACAGAAAAGACGTTCAAACTTGTACAGTGTTAATTCTCTATTGCAGTATCGTACTTGTCAGGGATATAATGGATGCATTATAGAATATGGTACAATAGGGATGCAATATTAAAAAAAAATCTCTTTAAATTATGTAATTTTATTGAAGGACAAAATGTAAATAAATTCTAAACGTTTACTATAATCTTTTCCTTTCTTACAGAAATATAACATCGATGCATCGTGGGTTAACTGAAAAAATCCGTCTTTTGCAAACTGTATTCTGCAAATGCATTAATTAAAAAAAAATTTTTTTCTTATCAGATTCAATTACTTTAGATTACATCAGATTAAATTTAAAAAAAGTTCAAATATTCAAGCTCATAATAATCAGCTAATTTTTCGGTAAGCTAGAAAATGTGCGGAGACTCAGCCAGGTTGAATTTGCTAAGATTTCGTGAAATGAAACTTCTGTAATGCCGGTGCTTTAAATAGAGAAGGGTTACTAAATTATTTAAAATTTTATTTCATTATTTAAAAACTGAAAGACAATTGATAATAAGATTAAAAAAACTGGTCTGCTACCGTTTGGAAATTATTTTTCATTATTTCAAATAAGCTTCAAAAATTACTGAAAATTAGGATCAATTTGAAAAACGATCTCAATAACGTAGCGTTAGCAACTTAGGTTCTCAATAACGATCGGGTTTTTAAATTTACGTTGAAATTTACAATATCTTTAAGTTGAGTCGTGGTGACACAGGGGATAGAGCGTCCGACTTTTCATTAGGTGAGTCGGGTTCGTATCCCAGCGATGGCTGGTGGATACATACAAATTCCGTACCCAGCTCACACCGACCACAGTGCTGACATAAAACGTTTATGTAAAAATACTGATTTTGTGGGATCGGCGTTACTTTTCAGGTAATCCTGTAATTTAGTTGCGTTATATCAGGAGATTTAGAGGGCCATGTAACTCTCATTCTCAGAATTTAAGAATAGACTGTTCACTCAGGGGATAGGGCGTTCACCTTTGAATGAGGTGAACCGGGTTCGAATCCTAGCGGTGATGTGTCTATACGAATCCCGCATCCGGTGCACCGACCACAGTGCTGACGTAAAGTATCCTCAGTGGTAGACGGATCATGGGTTAGAGTCCCTTTGCCGTCAGTCTAACCAAGACAGATTTTCGTGATTTTCCTCACCATGTAACGCAAATGCGGGTAACTTCTATCAAAAAGTCCTACACGAAGGCAAATTTCTTCCAATACTTGACCCAAGAGTTCCCTTGTTTTTAAGATTGGGTTCAAAATTACAAGGCTACGTTGTTAAACATTAATAGGCACAAACCAAAAAAATTGACTCGGATGTTCAATGACGGTTATAAAATGAATTAAAATATCCTAAAGTTTCTTTAATTAGCTTATTACGCTAGGAAATAATGTGCAGAACTGTGGCAATTAGCCTTTTATAAAGCTATTTGCAATTGTTGCTTTAATAATGAACTAACTTAAATCTAGACTAATTTCAAACGGGATGACACATTATTTATTCGATACGTAGACTTACTTCAATAAGTCTAAAAAATGTCAGGTGTAGAAAATATTACAAACCTTTCCTCTAAGTCTGATGCATTGTAAAATGACATTGTTGGTTCACAAAGAGCCGAAATTTTTAATAATCCACCGACAGGGATGATTAGCATTTCACAAACTCATTTCGTTTCGCAAAAAACATTGTTCGGAAGTCATGGGTAAAGAAAATCCCCCCCCCCCCNAAAAAAAACCCCCCCCCCCCGAAAAAAAACTAATGATCATTTAATATTTTTTCAAAAAAATACGAATTATAAAAATTAGCAAATAAAGCAATAAATTAATATAATCGTAATATCTTTATGACTTTAACATGAATCATAAAAATTACATTATTTAAAAAAAATGGTTAAAATAAAAAAAAAATCGTGTAAAAAAAACTCTTTTGAAAATTATCTTCATTTTTAACTTGCCGCTTCACACACTAAACACAAAACTCTTACAATAAATATGTTTAAAATTAAGTGGCTATTTATTGCTTTGAAGAAATAAAATATTTTATTTCTGCTTCCATAAAATAACTTCTACACTTCGAAAAAAAAATGAATATTGCACGCAAAAGAGACTGAAATAATAAACCTCGTTTACGGACAAATAGTAGAAGTGGGGTTGAAACTGACAAGTGGAATAGCCAAGGAAGCGAAAAGCAACAGACTTCACTATTTCCCACTTTACGTTGGAATCTTGAATACAGTAAACGTTACTTCTGGTCTCCAATTCAGATAATGATCATCGTTCGCTGTTCGTGTAATCAGAAGTCATTTATGCTGAATATCATCATAACTTTATTTGTTTCAGCTGATTTTGATTAACTTCTTTTGAATAAGCTTATCTGAAGACTAAGTTCTGAAGAAATCAAAAACGCAAAAAGTTTTGGATTACATTATTGACATTTTCAGAAACTACAGTGATTAAGTTTTTATTCGAGCGCATTTCAAATTTATTAATTACCTATTAACATATAATGTTATTTATATAAATATTTTAAAGAGAGTATATCCATTTAAGTTGAATTACATCTAAAACTAGAATCCTATTTTTTATTATTTATTATTTTCCATAATTTGTGGTTAATAGCAGTCTTATTTATCATTATTAATGACTTTTAAAAAACAGCTGAAACCGCTTCTTCGTTCAAAGAATGATATTTTTTTTACAATACCTGTTTTTTCATTCTCAAAAGCATCTGGATGATCTCTTACATTCAATTTTTTTTGTATAATTTTACACAGCCAGCATAGTTTCAAAAAAAATAATTTCTCAAACTAATGATTACCTAAAAAATAAGTCATTACTACTTGGTTTATGAATTGAAATGGGAAATCTTCAACCGAAAGAAATCGATCTCTTAGAAGCCTACATGGATTCTACAACAGAAGAGATCTTATATTCCAACGCATCTGGTTGCAAGGAAATATACAATGCTCTGTTAAGTGAAAATCTGACCACTATGCATGAAATGGAAGTTGACCCGGAATATTCCGCTTTGAATTATTCGGAAATATATTTAAGGTGCTTCAACAATACGATTCCAAGTAGTATTTTCAACCAACCCTACATTCTTCCTTGGTATCAACAATTTTTGTGGACTATGGTTTTTGCGATTATGATAATTGTGGCAATTGTTGGAAATGTGATAGTCATGTGGATAATCATGGCACACAGGAGAATGAGAACTGTTACTAATTTCTTCCTGTTGAACTTGGCGATTGCTGATTTTTTGTTGGCGAGTGGAAATGCCACGTTCAATTTTGTTTTTATGTTGAATAGCCATTGGCCGTTCGGAGGAACTTTCTGCATCATCAGTAATTTTCTTGCTAGTCTGACTGTATCCACATCTGTTTTTACCATATTGGCTATGAGTTTAGATAGGTAAGTAATAAGTTTGTAATATTTTACGCAAGTGTTTGTTTATGGAAAATAGCTTTAAACTGTTTGTGATTTCCTATAATATTTCTAAATTTCAACTATACAATTTGAATTTACTTTAGATTACTAGTTGTTTTCCTAGATAAAAATACAAACTTTAATTACTAAGTATCGATGTTAAGAGTGAACAGGATAGGCAAGTAGATTGCTGCTCATATTTGCCCCAACTAGATCGGTAAACGAGTTTTAAAGCAAATCTTTTACATACAATGCTTTTTGATTTAAAACATCAAATTTAAGTTTATATTTTGTAGCTTTGTTTTCACCAAAAATACTTTACATTTTAATACCATAATGACGTAAAAATAATACTATAATAATTCTATAAATAATATTATAATAGTGACTATATACTATAATAATGACAGTAATTCTATCATAAAGAAAGTAATATTATAATAATGACATAAAAAATGGTTAACTTTTTATTAAATTAAGTTGATAAAGTTATTATATTTTAACATATTGCTACTATGTCACGCAGTGAGATAGACGTATGCTTTTATTTATGTTTTTAAACATCTAAATAGAAAGTTTAATATTACTGTTAATTTTTACATAGATGCGTTATTTTGAAAGCTATAATTTAGAACAAAATTAAGCATCGTGAATAAAGCAAAAATAATAGCAACGAATATTGTAAATTTGTGCTCGATTTAGGTTGCTTTGCGTTATTCTTTCAATGTGCAAATTATACTCTTTCTTCATATGGATGCCATAAATACAACGTTATGATACAATTCTGCATGGAACTTTAATGAGCTATTCTCTTTGGAACCGTGAAAAAAGAATAATACTTAATTTTCCTTTAAAATACTCTTCCTGGGGGTTTCACAAAGTCTCGTGACTGCTCTGAATATAATAATTCTGCAAAAAAAGTAGTGATTTGTGAAGAAAACAATCCCAAAATTAAGGTCTTCTAATCTTTAGCAATATGAAAATCCGTTTAAATCTAGAAAAATTAAGGATTTTGAAGATTGAAAGTTTATTTTTTTAAAATAATATCACTAAATCGGACGATATATTTTGGGTCGACGCTTTTTATATTATAACTGGCGTTGAACAGCTGACTCAATTCTGAGTTTAAGACTATCAATGTTCGATTTCGTAGACTTGTAATTCTAAACCTACTCTAAGACACAAGTGAACTCTTGGGACTCATTAGGACAAACTAGCCTTCGTGGTGAACTTTTTGATAGAAACAACCCGTATTTGTGTTACATGGAGAGGAAAACCATGAAAACCTCCTACTGTTAGCCTGACGGCAAGGGGATTCTAACCCATGATCCGTCAACCCCTGAAGGTATTCTACGTCAACACTGAGATCGTTGCGAGTAGGGAGTATAATTTGTATCAACGAGCCACCGTTAAGATTTGAATCTGGGTCACCTCATTTAGAGGCGAATGTTTTATTCCCTGAGCCACCATGATTCTGATCAATTCATGAAAA
Source organism: Parasteatoda tepidariorum (assembly GCF_043381705.1). Lineage (NCBI taxonomy): Eukaryota > Metazoa > Arthropoda > Arachnida > Araneae > Theridiidae > Parasteatoda > Parasteatoda tepidariorum. The sequence goes on from NC_092210.1 coordinate 25,387,736, forward strand.
TGTTTAGATATTACCGTTTAAAACTACGTAGTTTAAATCGAAGTAAAAATTAATGAATTGATTGAAAATTTATTTGCGAGGTCATTGCGGTTTTTCTGTGGTAAATTACTCCCTTCAACGAGCTTTTTTTTTTTTTTTTAATGTACATGCATATGGTTGAACGTTTGTCTATTTTTTTTATCATATCAATAAATCTGTCGATATATGTTTGGTCGATGTTTTTTATTTACAATTTACTTATTATTTTTCTACTGTTATTTACTGTTTTTATTGATATTTATTTACTGACGTTAAACAGCTGTCTCAATTCTGAGTTTACCCCCAAATTTTTAGGAAGCAAATACGAAGATTCATTTTATTTTATAACCATCGCTAAACAGCCAACCCCATGTAGGATTTACGACTACCAATGCTCCATTCCGTAGTCTTGTAATTTTAAACTCAATTCAGGAGGCAAGAGAAGTTCTGGATCTAACATTGGGACAAACTAACTTTCGTGGAGGGCTTTTTGATGGAACTAACTCGTATTTGCATTATCGAAAAAAATGATGAAAACCTTATTTGCCATTTTTATGAAACATATTTTTATAACCGTCGTTAAACAACCGACTCAATGTTTTTTAGTTTAAAACTACCAATGTTTAACTCTGTAGCCTTGTAATTTTGAACCCTATCTAGAAGACAAGGGAACTCTTGGATCAAGTATTGCGAAAAATTTGACTTCGTGAAGAAACTTTTTGACGGAACTAACACGCATTTGCATTACATTGAGAAGAAAACCACGAAAGCCTCGAACTATTAACCTGAGCGTAAAAGAATTCCAACCCCTGATCCGTCTACCACTAAGGATATTTCATGTTAGCACAATGGTCGGAGCGAGCCTGGTGCGGAACTTGTATCGACCAGTCATCGCTGGGATTCGAACCCGGGTACCTCATTAGGAGGCGAGCGCTCTCTCCCCAGAGTTACCACGGCTGAATAAAACATTTTGTCATTTTTATTTAAGTTACTTATAATAACAGCGTACCATGATGTAGAGATACAGTGCAGTGACATACTCGTATGATTGGAAAAAAAAGAAAAGCAAAAAAATATGCGAGATTAACTGTCGAATGGTTTTGCATATTTCTTCTATAATGTGTATATCTTTGAACTAATGTAACTATCTCGTATTTTGAATTCAATAGTTAAATTAGGTGTATGAATTAGATTAAAATTAGAATTAATAAAATAATTTAAAATTTTAATAAATATATATATATATATTTACAACTTAGATTTACATCCATCGGTTTACCGGATTTTAGGTATCAGAAATCATAATTGTCGTAATGGTGTATTTGTTAATTTGGAGAAAGTACGTTTTTGTGCTTGATTTCACAACTTAAAATATCCTTTGCTCGGACTAATAAGCTTATTTGAGGTCACCTCCTTGAACCATTATTGTTGAGTTCTAGTACATGAAAATCTGATCATTAATCTGATAATTAGATCGAAAGCTGCTCAGGGTGCTTCGTTTAGTTAGTTTTTTTAGTTCTTCCCAAGCATTTTAAATAAATAATTTTTATGTAAATATTCAAAATATCAAATATATAATTGGTTAGTGACGGGATATAAATATAATTATAGGTTCCAGAAATCATAATTAGCGAAATACACTTTTTGAAACACTGTAGTTCTTTTGCGGAACACTAGGGTTCGGCGGAACACATTTTGGACACAGTCTAAACAACACCGATAAAACTAGAATTGCGCACATTTAGCTGTTGAGATTTTGATTTAGAAAACTTTAAGCATGCAAATAGATTTCTTATTTATAAAACATCTCTCTTTTTATCCTGAAAAATAATTATTTTGAATACGGATAAAAATTATTAATAAAAAAATCAATGCCTTTCATAACATTTTAATTCGATAAAGCATCTCGATTTTATTGATTGTTACAAAGCAAGATATTTCATGATATAGAAGCTTTTGATCAACATAAAAACAATAATCATGTATCTTTTCCCCAAACTACAATAATTGAATTAAATTCTTTTATATTTATCCAGCTATCTCTTGCAAATTAACCAATGCTAACGAAAGTTATTGGCATTGCATTTCGTGAAAAGTATATAACTGAACAAAAAGCAACTTTTTCATAAGAACTAATATAGATTTGTCACGGTCTCAGAGTAATAACAAACAAAATTATACAAGCTCATATAATCTTTAAATATCGTGTTCCTATGAAAGGTAATTTTTGGTCAAAACTTGCACTCAACGAAAACTTGTCATAAATTTTTTTCACAATTTTAAATTGGAGAATCGAAATATATTTAAAACTCCTAATTAATGTATTACGCTAGTAAATACTATTGCCTAAAAGTTCCGATTATATAGAAAATGTAAGGCATTATAAATTTCACTTGACTAAAAAACTTCATGCTCTTTAAAAATATATAAATTGGAAATAGCAGCCGACATGTTTCAAGGGCTCAAAAAAAGGCACTCTTTATCAGACGTGAATGAGAAGATTTGATTGAAAAATACAAAATTTCTTCTCCTTCAAGACAGACAAGTGGGTGCTTAATTTTCAAAATGGGTGCTTATTTTTGAGTGCTTGAAACATGTCGGCTGTTATCTCCAATTTATATACCTTTGAAGTGAATGAAGTGTTTCAATCAAGTAATATCTTACAACTTCAGTTTCTTGAGATTTTTTATTTATAATTTTAAATCATGTTTGTAATAAATCTGAATATTTTTTGTTTGATGATAAGTATATAAGTAGAGAAAAATTTATGCTTTGAAATGAATTATTTGAATAGTTAAAGTTTCAAAGTAAAAACAAGTAATAAAATTAACTTATCTCCTTGTGTGAAAATTTCATGTAACAGTTCGTTTTGAAACATTCGTCCGATAATTTACACTACATACGTTTATTTTCCATTCTAGTATTTACAATATTAAAATGTAAGCGACGTAAAATTTAGCATTTATAGAATAAACTTTTTTTAATTTTTTTTATCGATGACGATTTTTAAATTGATGTAAAGTCAAAATAAAATGATGTAAAACTGATAATAAATAAAATGCTTTGAAAAATATAAATTTTGTAACTAAATTAAATCACCATAAAAAAGCAAATGTTTTCAATAAACTACTTTAGATGCCTAGTCTAAATCAAATATGTGCTTAAATAAATGTGTTAAATACGTAGCACACGATGGAAATAGTTACTCTAGTTTATTTTAATATATTAAGAAACTTCAATGCAAACAGTGATGCTGTACTTCGTGTACTCGAATATGTGTCAGTCGTAAACTTTATTCATAACAAGTTAAAAAATATAATACGGAATTAACGAATATAACCTCAAGTTGAAAAATCAATTTGAAGAAATGTGATATTTCCAATGGTCGTATAGTTGTTTCTAAACATGTTTGAGCATTTAACTCCGCTAATAATATATTGTGTCTTTATTAACAAATAATTTAGATTTTGTAAAAAATGACAAAAATAAAAATACAGTATGAAATAATCGAGGAAAGCTGAAAGTCTAAGCAATTGGGGTTGGCAAGAAAACAATTTTGATTTCTTTAGAATAATATATAAATTATTTACATTAAATCAGTCAAGTATCTTCCATTCTGCTTTATGAGCTTTTGCAATCTTTCTGGGAGCATCATGATCATTCGCTCATAAAACTTGCTCATAGAACTTTGCTCATAGAACATAGAACTTGCTTAATTTTAGCAAAAGACTCAACAACGTGCGATTTGAGATTATAGAAATAATAGAAATTTTTTTTTGTAAAATTTAAAATAAATGATATTTTAAAGTTTTAGCTATATGACGGATGCAACATACGTTCCCAATCACGATCCAATAATTTCTCACGCGTTAGGCCCGCATTGTAGTGGTGGAACATGATTCCTTTACGATTTGTGATCCCACATAAAGCGTCGAGCTTGAATTCCATTTTTTCGATTCTATCAAAATGGTCTCAAAGACATTACAGATATGGCTATTTAACTACCGATCATGTTTAGAATTTTGCGGCGTAAATTAAGATTGTAGTTAAAACTACTTATTTATCAAATGACAAAGAAAACAACTACACCGTAAACCGGGGCGAGTCTGCCCATTTTTTCAGTTTGTCAACTTTCAAGTGGTAAACTTTTGTAAATATTAAAGAAAAAAGGCTTTTAATAGGTGTTTCGGAATCGCTATTTATCCCTCTTTAAAGCTGTGAAATCGATTTTAGAAAATATTAACAGTTACGCTGTTACTGTATATTTTTATAGAACTGCTGACAAATCTCTCGTATGGGGCGAGTCTACCCATTCTACTAAAATGAATGTTAACATTGTAAATAATCAAATTTTACTATTAAATTGTTATTTTAGTTACTATATAGGATATTTATGAAGTAAAATTCATAACTTTATTATATATTCCATTTTTTTATTCATAAAATAACACAAATTGAGTATTTGATCGATTATCACATTTTGATCACAGTTTTGTTTTTATAATCATTAACATTATAAAATAACATTTTTTTCTGATTATTGTTGATAAAAATAAATTAAAATTAATATAAATTTACAATTAAATAATTAATAAATAATAATAATTAAAGATTATTAACAAAATCGAAATTCAAACATTGGGAATCATGAAAAATCCTTTTCCCATTCTTTTGGGAGGTAATAATAATTTATAAATAATAATTTATTTAACTTGCATTAAATAAAAAAAGTTAATTTTGTAATATAAAAATTGAAAAAATAGGTAAAATAAACATATTTTATATTTACATTTATATTTAACCTATAAATTTTCTTATTAATGATAAATTTATCAATGCAGAATTAAAATAATATACTCAAATTCATTTAAAATGACTTAATTTTAATATAAACAAAGTTCTAAATTATATTATTATGCTTTATTAAAACTAAATACGAATGGGTAGACTCGCCCCGCGAATTCTGGCTTTTTCTTTACAACAGCAGAACTTACATTCTTTTTGTTTTTTTTCTTCATATAAAATTAGTGTAATCTTAGTCTTAGATAAGTTTATCACTTAACCAAAGTGAAAATAGTAACAATAATAATATACTTACGGAGCACCAACTAAAAGTTTGCTGATTTTCAATACAAATCTCTCAAAAGACGTTTGTACAGGTCGGTTAAAAAGACACCAAATAAATAAAAACGCATCAAACTACTACAGCGCCATCTTCTTTAGAGTCTGAACTAAGTCCTCCATCGGTAAAATATTTTTATTTGCAATTTAAAATAGTGAAAATTAAATAAAACTAAAATGGGTAGACTCGCCCCTGGGTGGGTAGACTCGCCCCGGTTTACGGCAATATTAAAGAAAAGAGAAATGTTCTTAAGTGATTTTATTAGGCTTAACAAATCATCCCATACTTTACTATTGGGATAGACATCAGAGTTTGAAAATTACATATAGCCAGGTAGTAAAGTTCTAATTATTCCCAATCATTGTGTACAAGAAAATAAATAAGACAGTTTCAAGTCTCTGTTTAAAGTAACATGTTGCAATAATACTCGTTGATAGTATTCATAAAATCTCGTATCACTTCTTTGTTTAAAAAAAGCTTTATAATTACTTTATCTGTACTAATTCGGATTTAATACTTCTTTGAAAGTAAATACCTAATGCTTCATTGTTATCAAGACTCGTTTCTTCGAATTTATACTTCAAATGCTGATCTGGGTAGAAAGTTTTTAATATTTTTTCGACACATAATAGTAGATGCACTCATATGTTTTAATAATATGCAATCAAACAAAAAATTCGGGTTGGAATTTAGGGTAAGTAAAAATTTTGAGACTTTTGAACCCTGGTTGATACTACCCGGGCTTCTTATCCTATACTATAGTTTGGTATAGGATAGAAATCCTAAACTGTATAATAGTCATATACAGTATGAATATAAATTTTAATACACAATATAAATTTTAAAATACACTAAAAATGGCTAAATAAAAGTAAAAGTTTTCATGGTTATTGATAAAAACAAAGTAAATTGGATTATCTATTAATATCAAGGAAAATTAAAAAAAAAAACACACACAAACAAACTTAATATTAAACATATATCTTTTTTTAATATCCCAGGCCGTTTGATCAGCTGGGCAGGAATAGTCTGGTTGTTAGGGCATCGAGCCTACGTCCAAGAGGTCGTGAGTTCGATCCCTGCCTGCTGAAGACCTTCTGCGTATAAAATGGTGACTGGTGCACGCTAAATCTGCCGGGTTTTTAAATTCTTCCAAGTTACCATAAAAATCAATAACTCTGTGCGTACTGGATTTGAGATTGATCGTGCTGTGGCTTAGGATAAAATTACGGTTATTGGATGGATGGTGTGTGAATGTGTCCTTCCTGTAAAACGGACTGTGACATATGTGTGCGGTAGAAGTTGAATACCTGGCCATAGACGGCGCCACTGGAAAACAAGAAGAAGCGCACCCCTCTGCCTTAAAATATGCTTGTTGGTATTGCCAAGTGGCATAAGACATCAGCAACATTTGATCGGCTTTCAGCTTTTTTATTGATCAGACCTTTTGTTTCTTCTTTTAAAATTTTTCGACAGCTTAAAGCAAACAATTGTAGTTGTTTTTTTTAAAAATTAAATAAAAAAACAAAGATTTAGGATTTCAACCCTTTAAAAAATAACTGTGTTAAATCCTCAGAATTCTATAATTTACGTTTTCGGTACCATTAGAAAATATAGCACTAAAAAATATAAAAAAATATTAGAAAACGTAAGAAAAATATAAATGGCGAGTATGATGCAAATGATGCAAAATAGCTAAAATCACTGAGGCAATTTTTAAAGAAGAAACAATGTGATATTATTATTGATCTTCGATAACATTTATTTAAGACAGTAAAATAATAATTATTAAGTAACAACTGTATACATTGTATACATACAACTGTATACAACTGTATACATATGTTCGGGAAGTAATTACTTTTTTGCTTATGAAAAAGAAAAACGATTTTCACATAGTGAATAAATATTATATTGAATAATATATTGCCCCTTTTGGTCCAATACCTTTTGTCAGGTTTCTGATAGTAGAATGATTCGAGGTTCAAAAAAGTTTTGTTCTTTGGCGAAAAATTACGTAGGGCATTTAATATTGTAGGGGACAATTCATTTGTATTGTCCCTCGTGATGATGCTATTTAAATATTGATCATTGGAATTGGCTATTGATGACTGGTTTGGGATGCAAATCTCAGACGTCAACGCGACGACGCATATTCTTTTTACAAGACCTAGGTGTTTCAAATGATCATGAAAGGTCGATTTTAATAAATTTACCCTTTCAGCGAGCCCACGAGTTTGCATTAATTAATTCGGTAGTTTGCATTAATTAATACCTTTATAGTGCCTTCAGCTTCAACTGACCTTCCAGAATGAGGTGCATCTTCAACATCGAAATTGTCGGATTGAAATTCAGCAAACCAGTTAATATAATGGCGTATTGTCTATACATCTTCTCCATACACATCGGATAATTTTTTTCTTACTTTTGATCATTATTTTTACCTTTTCAAAAATAAAAAAAATAAAATGTGTGGAAAATTCTGATTTTAAATTTCTACATTTGCGTAGAATTTGCCAAGCTTTTGCACACGCAAGCTGCTTACGTGTGACATTGGCTTTGAAACGTTTCAACGTAGTATATATATATATAATTATATAAAGTTCAAAATGAAGATAAAATAAAGGAAAATGAAGGACATATGAAAAAAAGGGGGGGGGTGAGGGAAAATAATAATAAAAGAAAATAACAAGCAACTGGGGAAAAAAAGTAAAATTTTTTTTAAAAAAAAATCCGGAAAATAAAAGATATAATCTTTTTATCAGACCACACGATTATATGCGCAAAAAAGAGTGCTTTCTGATATTGCATCAATATAAGGAGCACTCATCCAAGGAGTACTCAAAAAAATTTTTACGAAAATTACGACAAATAAAATATAACACAATAAGTAAAAATAACACGCAAAAACATAAAATAAAATAAAATAAAAAGAAGAAACAGAATAAAACATAATCTATAAAGCTAGTAGCAAATTCAAGTGTACTTACATGAGCGGGAAATTTTTCAAGAAAGATTTAAAAAATATTTTCGTAACAAGATTGCCAGATTACAAAATATGAAAACAAAAGTGCAAATTGAGGGTAACTAGAGGAGTTTTGTTTCAAAGTGCCGTTCTTACTGCATTGCTGAAGTGCGTTTGATTTTTTCGTTACCAAGGATGGGCCCGAAAAGGATGTGCGTAAGGTAATATTATACTGGATAATTTAAAGAAGTTGACCATAAATATTTTTAGAAAATAAATATTTATTTAAGAAAAAAATAAAAAATAGAAAAGAGAAACATGAATTACCTGCTTTGCACATAATTTTAGCGACGGATTTGCCCGAAATGGATTTGCACATGGAAAAATTTTATAAATTAATAGAGAAATTTTTAGTAAATTTCCCTGCAGATCACCGAAGTCAAGCATCACTGGCTGCGGTCAGTGTGCGGGTGGGTGATCTCTTGGATCAGTCTGCGTAGGGACCGAGGGTGTGCGGTATTGGTCCTCGTTAAACTGTGCTACCGTAAAGTGCTCGACTTCGCGTGCAGGNTGCAAAATATCAAGTTAAGTGCCCTTGCCCGGTATGCCCTACATCAATGTTTTTTAAAGCTCTAGAGCCACTGCCCTCTTTGCATTTAACCGGTAATCCCAACTCTGATATTTCTCCTAAGCTATCTTCAGCAGATATAAGAATATCGAATAAATACAACTACATCAACGAATAAATTAACAACAAATCGGATATAACAAATATTTCGGACATTCACCAGTGAGGATCGACATTATAAATAAGTTAAAATAGAAAAAATAAGTGTATATATATATACATACAGGGTGATTCTAAAAAGATGGGCTAAATTTTAGGAAGTGATAGTACACACCCAAGCAAACAATTTTTTATTAAGGAATGCGTGGTCGAAAACAAAACCAAAAACTGCTAGAGGGCGTCAGAGTGTATGTTCTTATATGAGGCAAAAACACACAAAGAACGATGAAGTTAAGTTATAAAAGTAAATTTAATGGCATGTGCTTACAATAAGTGTTCAAAACAGTGGCCGGCAGCGGCTATGGTGGTACAACGGCGAAGAAAAGATAGGCGAACTTTCCCTGCAGCGGCCGAAAGCTTGGCGACAAATAACGTAGCGCAGTAACTCGCAATAGGAATGGAGCTTTCTCGTTTGCATGAAAAAACTTTCCAAATGCGCCAGCACCTTTGCGTTTTGTTTCCGACCATGCATTCTTTGATAAAATTTTTAAAATATTCTTCCTAATATTTTGCCCATCTTCTTAGAATCACCCTGTATATATATATATATATATATATCTCAAATAGAATAAAAGCATTTTTTGTTATTTCTTTGCTCATATTTAATATCATATATTTAGATTCTTCCAATGTAAACAAAGAATGCACTCTAAAATGGCTATTTGAAAGCAAAATCTCTCATGGTCATTGATTAAAGAAGGTAAATTGGATTATTTGATACTTTTAGTATTAAACAAAGTTGTAAGAAAACAATAAACTTGAAATTAAAGCTAAAAATAAAAAAAAACGTTGCATTCTTAAGATATTAGATCAGCTTATCGTCCTGTTTTTCTATAGAACAAACCTTTTATAACTTATTTTTTAAAGTTTCGAAAGCTTAGAGCATGAAATCACAATTGTTATTTTTAAGCTTGAATGGAGAGCAAAGATTTAAGTTTCGAGTCCATAAAAAACAATTGTTTTATATCCTCAGAATTCTTTAGCTTACATTTCTGTTGTTTAAAAAAATAAAATGAAAAATAAAAAATAAAGACGGCGATGCAAAGCCACTGAAAAAAGTACCGTGCTAATCTTTTCACTTAGTTATTCACTTGTATTATTTAAATAACACAGTAAAATAAAAATTATTAACTCTCTATGGCTATGATATTAAGAAGTAAAAGTCAATAATGAAAAAATACATGTAGACAAAAGGATAAAAAGAGTACCAAAACTCAGTTAGACGGGAAACAGAAATAGTAAAAGGTGTTATTTCAAAATTCTTAAAAATTAAATTTAACTAACTCTGTTTTAAAGTTTTTCTTGCATTTCAAATTAACTGTGGAGACATAGATAGATATAGGGGTACTTTTTGTTCAACAGTGAGCCAAAAAAAAAAACCCGTTGCCATTCAAAATTTGCCATTCTCGTAGCTGGCACTTTTCGAAAAGAATATGAAAAGAACATCGTTCATTTAAATAAGAAATAATATTTATTTAATATAATATTATTATAATTTATTATAAAATTAAAAATAAATTAATAAATTAATTATAAATAAATTAAATTAATAATAAATTAAATTAATAATAAATTAGTAAACTGAAATACGCCTATTTTACTCACTTAGGTTTTTTTTTTTTTTGATTCTTTCTTTGATAAACTTTCTCGAAACCAAAATTTAATTAATGATATGTAATTCTCTACAAAATTTAGTTTATTTTTATGTAAATCTAAGGCTGAAGAACAATTAAACGTAAATTAATACTTTAATATGTTAAGTATATACATTTTGCACTCAATTCTAAAGGAAATATCTTAACCATAAATTAACACAAAGAAACTCTTTTTTCATTGTTACAAAGTTATTTAAGTTTTAAAGGATAAATTGGACCGATAGTAAGAAATTTAAAATTAATCTCATTCAAAAGCTTTATCCTTTCTGAATACGATTTTCTTTTTGTTATCTTTTTACAGGCATTATAAGCCTGCATTTTGACTTAATTTATTATGAGTTTTTTTTTAATTAAAAGTCTCGAAAGTACTTCTTTATTAAAAAAGCTTGCGAGTTTTACAAGCAATTTTCTATTCATCAAAAAACATTTTTACGAAGAAATCATATAAATTATACTTATTGCACTCTTATTTTATCACAATACATCGTTTTAGATTATGTCACGAATAAAATGTTTTCCGAGGATACCAGTATTGTTTCATTAAAATATAATACTTATGTTATAATGGTAAAAATAGTATTCGTATTTTTAGTTTAAGAAGAAATAGTGAAATTAAATCGAGTGATAGAAGTTTGATTCTGAATAAAACTAAGATTTTTCTTTAAACCAGATGAATTTATAAAACCGCATATTACTCAAAATGTCCTATTAATGATAGAGATACATTTTTAATCTCTATTCTCTCGCGAAAAAAGCTGACATCTATTTAAATATTCATGAAAAAAAGTATTTATCCATCAATTGTGCATTTCTCTACATTTTTGATAATTTTTAATTTCATTGTATGCGGAAAATACTAATTATTTTTATACACAACCATACAAAAGGTTATTAATTTCTTTCACAAAAGGGTTTATTTTTTCCACTAAAATTACTTCGTAGATAATAGAATACATGAATGTGTAAGTTGACAAGATTAGAGAAGAATATTTTTTTTATCGTCCAAACTTTTGAGTTTGAGGATCACGAGAAAAAAAAAGTGAGTTAAAAATATAGCAATCATTGATATTTTAGAATATTTGTTCAAGAAATATCGTTTCAAATTTACTTCAATCTAAGTTCTCAACGTTTAAATAGTATGTTGAAACGTTAATTAACATGTTAAAACGCTATTTAAATTTTTAAAGGCACGTGGGTACCTTCTGATACGTCTGAAAAAATGTATAAATGAACTTTCACTTAAAATGGTTGTAAATTCATAAAATATTTAGAGTAAAAAAGCTGTCTTGAAATCATCATTGACATCAATCTAATGCAAATTATGTTGATTATTTTGAACTTATTCGCTTATTATAAGTAAAAATCCCAATTAAAAGGTAATTTTCTATAAGTCAATGGGTAATATTTCTTGGAAATACGCTCATTAAGGAAATCCCAAAAAATCCCTATAGTCTGCTTATCATCATCTGTTAAAACGAATGAAGATATAAAATTTTTCCGTTTGGGAAGCGTTTGGTTACGCTAAAGATCTTATTGTAGCCCCTTTCCTATCAAAATTCCTGAATAAGAGAAGGGGCAGAAAAATTTCGTTTGGCTTTTTCATGATGCAAATGCTAGTAAAACTATGGCTCGAATGGCGAAAGGCTAAGATCCTGTTTGGGGAAACCTTTTCCTTAAAAAAAAAATTATCATAAAATGCTAAATAAAACTTAACCGAAATCAACTTATGCCTCATCTATGGAAATAACTTTTTCTTTAAATAAGATCGCAAGAATTTACATTATATACATTTTGAAATATTTGGAGAGACTTGAATCTCTAGAGGCGGAATCATGAAGATTTTTCTTTTCAACTTGGTTTAAAATTATCTCGAAAATAATGGAATTTAAATACTAGAAACAAAAGTTAAAATCTCCATTAGAAAATTCCATGTCGTTTCTTGTTGTGTTTTAAAAATTCCACAGTCCTTTTCTTCGTTTATAAACTACAAGTTTGAGCTACATGAAAACAAACTTTGCCATTTTTATGTTTCAGACCATAAGATCTTTTGAAAACATTCTCTCTTTATCTATACAATAATTACTTCTTTCAAAAGCACCTGCGTCCTTATTGATCATCTTACACAAATCATTCTAAATTCTAGAGAAGATTGCTAACTATAAACAAGGAATATTAATTATACTTTGTTCTCTGATACTATAATCAGCCGGAGATCATAAATTGCTTTTTGGACGTTTTTCTATTGTTGTGAAAAGGGTGTATCTTTCTTAATATTTTCATTCATACTTCATTCATAAGTTCAATTAAGTGTTTTCATGGTCTCAACACTGACATATTTGAGTTTCACTTTTTACTTCTAGTGGACATATTTTTTGAGTTATGACATATTTGGATATTCAATAATGAATCAATATTAATCTCCTGGTTTCATTGCTGCCATATTTTATTTTTCTGGATGTTGAAAATGAAAACTAATATTACTTTTTGCCACTGAGACAATGTGCAGCTTTTATGGATTTTATATCTTATTTAAAAATAGTTTCGATTTCCATACCTTCGCGACTTCCGGTTAGACAGTTTATAGCTGCTTACTGCAGCTCATTATTCGAGGCAATATTTTAAAACAGATATTCTTGTTTTCTGTAAAATAAATAAATAGTATAACTTTTGAGCTCAGATCTGCTGCATTTCATAAGATATTAATGATATTAATTACTTTTTGTGAGTTTGAAGGGAAAATTTATTCATAGATATATTTTTAAAAAAAGCGACAGGGTTGCTATATTTAGAAGGAACTCGCGCTTTTGGCAGTCCTGATTTGGCTTCTTTTGACTTGTTAAATTTGTTCTTGTTACAAGCAATGTACCAAGCCGATGTTAGTATTTAGTTAGAATATAGAGAAGTTTATTTTCCAGATTATCATTCAAATTTAAATTTCGAAGTTAGTCTACTATCATTAATAGNTTTTTTTTGCCGACTGTACCAAGCCGATGTTAGTATTTAGTTAGAATATAGAGAAGTTTATTTTCCAGATTATCATTCAAATTTAAATTTCGAAGTTAGTCTACTGTTGATAAGGTAATAAGAGTGTTATAACGATTTTTTATTCTATAATTAATTTTAGTATTTAGTTAGAATATTGAGAAGTTTATTTTCCAGATTATCATTCAAATTTAAATTTCGAAGTTAGTCTACTGTTGATAAGGTAATAAGAGTGTTATAACGATTTTTATTCCGTAATTAATTTTAAGTTTTTATTACTTCTCAAACCACGTGTTTACTTCAACATTCTCGTTTATCAGTACATGATTATATGTTAGTGCAACTATTTATTATCTTTTCAACTATTTATTATTTTCTCTATCAAATTATTCAAAATTTTGTGTTTTCTTTTCTTTGAATAAATATTGCCATTTGTGCCTAAACTGTTGCCGGAATTGAAACTGGTAAAAATATGAGCTTTCATTTTTACCCATTGGAAAAATGGGTCTTGGTTTGGGTTTGATGGAGTCTGTATTTTATTAAAACCTCATCACACTTTTCAAATATGCTCAAGAGTAATATAGTAAACAGTGAGCATGCGTTGCTATGGCGATCTCTGCTGCTTGATAATTTTTTAAGAATTCTTTTTTTCACTTTTAATTTTGATATGTATTAAAATGGTGAGTTTATTATATTCTTTTTATTATTAACGTATAATTACTGCATTGACGGTGATTTTAATATAAATATGAATAAACTTCACGAACTTCAATTGAGAAAGTTTCTGCAACCCATGACTTAAAATGCATTTGACCAATGAGTGATCAGTGATCGTAATAAGGTGATCACAACTTTTTAAAATTATTTAATATTTTCTCTCACTAAATTATATTAAGTATTGTTTTCATTTCATGTAACATCTTTTTCCATCAATTTATTACTAATTCAGTAAAAATATTGGAAAAAAAGCATTATTTCAGTATTTAATAGAAGTTTTATGTGTACCTTAACTTTTGTGGCAAACTGTATAAATGAATAGTACAGAACCCGTTATCCGGAAATCAGAAAACCGGAAAACCAAAAAACCGGAACGAAATTCGATACATTTTCCCACCATTTAAAAAAAAAATTTTTTTTCCTCATAAGATTTTAGGATTTTTCTTTCTTTTTTTAAAGATGTTTACTTTACCATCATTTTGGAAATAATTATTAGTGTATTACTTCATCGTTTTTTCTTCTTTTTAAGATTATTTCCAAATATATATATTTTTTTAGTTGGGTTTAATAATAAAAAAACGACTTTTTGTAGCGATTCAGAAAACCGGAAAAATCAGTTATCCGGAATAGCGATGCTCCCGATCGTTCCGGATAATCGGTTCCTTACTGTAATTGTATTATTTTGCTAACATTTTGAAAATGTAAGTATATATTTTGCAAAGTTTTTTTTTAAAAACTGGTTCTATATAATCTTCTTCGGGAAATATCCTTGTGACAAATAGATGAGTCTCAGTTTAAATGGTGAAGAAATTTATGATTCACGTATAAACATAATAAAATTTTATTATATCATTTATCTACTATTATTGTGTGAATCGACAATAACTCGTGAAAGCTCCATTATTTTATTTTTATGATCTTTACGTTTCGTTTCTTAAAATATGAGGATTTTAAAAGAATTTCTTTATAAATTTAATTACATTTTTAGTATTATTAATTTATTACTTCTGTGTTTTTCACCCTCTGAATGAGAATTTTCATTAAACATATTTTTTCCTCATTATTTTGTATTAATTTAGGCCAAAGTAAGAGAAAAAAATCATATTTTGCATTCTAATAATTTTTTGTAATGAAATACAGTATAAAAAACTGGCTTCTTTTCTCGTGTTAAAGGTAAACGTTTCCAAACAGGCCTCACTTCCAAACAAAAATTTTTCAAATTTGCAATTATTTAAATCTAAAAGAAATAATAGTTAATCATTGAAATTTCTATAATTTATAAAACCAATTATTGATAAATTTTTGAAGAAATCAAATTACTTTTTTTGGGAGTATATATTTTAGAATCAATATAATTCCGGGAATGTAAGAGATTTTATTTTGATAATTATTCGGCTGTTTTTTATAATTAAAATGTAACAAAGTCTATTTTTACTTGTAAAAAATACATATAAATAAGACATTGGTGTCCCATTTGCGCCAAATAAATCTGTGCAGTAAATAGCCAAATTCTATTATTTTAATTTCTAAATTGTTTACGATAAATAATAAGATATTATGTATAACTATGAACAATAACTAGTATGAACTAATATGTATAAGTTTAAAGTCTGAGAAATGTTTTATATTTAATCGTTTTAATATAACGAAAGTGTTTTTTTCTTCTTTTTCTGCCATTTATAAAACATTTTCATTGATGTTTCTAAATTATTTTAAAAGCATTTTATATATTCTGTTACTCCTAATGATATTTATTTATTAGTGAACAATATCAAATTATTAGTAAATATTTTAATTTTGTATTACGTATATTTAAATTCGTTCCGAAACAGTTTCTCTAAAAAGCGAAGTTCTTATCATATCAGCATTATATAAAATTGAATACTTATATTTTGAAATTGCGCTTGTCAAGTTACTCAAGTTACACATGCAATTATGTTAACACACATTATAGGAATGACAATCATTTTAAAAATTAATGCCTGAACAAGCCTGACATCGTACAGAGACACTGAAAATAATCATCTTACTATGATGAATGGGTTTAAATGAAGTTATTTTTTTGAATCCATCTTTTTTCTTTGTATCTCTTAAACCAATTGAGGAATCAATAACGTAAACTGCTAAGTTTATTTGTGAAATAGGCAGTCGGAAAGGTGCAATTCGTCCTTCTTTCTCCAAGTATTTCTATTTATAAATAAATAACACTCGGGGATATTTTTTCCCTGTCGCATGCAATTTTCTTTAAACATATCTTAGATATTTCCATATCGCTGTTTTCAAATCTGCCATCAGTTTTTCTCTCCAAACTACATTTCTTTATTATGACATTTTTAGTCTATTTTTTGTCGAAACATGCAAGTTTAAAAACGTTATATATAACAGGGGTGTGTGTAAATGTTACGACAAATTTTTAGAGGAGTTAGGGCACATCATCAGGACAAAAATTCCATAGGAATCCATGCCCGAAAATGTAGTCATACGCCGCTAGGGGCCACATTCATATTATGAGCTGTTTCTTTGAGCGCTTCTGAAGTGTTAATAATATGGAAGCGCATCTAGTCGCGTACGATGGCATTTTCAGGCCATGTGTCCAAACTCGCCTGGAAGTTTGCTGTAACATTTATGATACTCCATGTTACGTATAACGTCTTCGAACAAAAAAAAAATAGACTAAATACATTTCGACAAAAAAATAGACTAAAAATATCATTTAAAAAAGCGTGTAGTTTAGGAACAAAACTAATTTCAGAATTGAAGTCCTTCTACTCGAATTAGACAACACCAAGTACATGTAACAAAAAATTTGTTCCTCAGTGTTATTATTTATAAATAATTATTTTTAAATTTTTTAATTATTTTAAGCAGTTTCTATATCTTTTAGAGCAGTCTGTTGTTGCCTTAATAGCGAATTTTGCCTGTCATTTTATAACGCAATAAAATTGTTTTTATTTTTCAGGACATTAAATTTTATATCTATTGCACTACTTTATGTTCCGTCTATAAAGATCTTTTTTAAACATCAGCAGTCATTGATATTTACTAACAATCTGTTCTTTAAATATGTGCTATTGCGAAATGTATCCCAAAAGAAAATGTTTGATCAGCTTTAAGTTGCGCAAAACTTTTACAGCTGATCTACTCTAATGCAGTTCCTTTTTTTCTTTAATGAAGGAATAATGTAACGACATTTCTCGACAAATTACTTGTTAAATACAGATGATTTCATTTAAGAACTTTTTAAAATATCAACACGAAACATAATAGTTTTTATCTTTTCGTTTAGCAATAAGATTTGTCAAAGGTTATCTTCTCAAATGCTAACTGAAAAATTAAGCATTTTTATTCTTAAGAAATCCCAGCTTAAAAAGCGGACTTTCTAAATTTGTATGAATACATTAAGATTTCAAAAATACCTATTAAACGTTTAATTGACATTTAACAAATAAACTAATGCTATTCAAAGAGGAAATTAATAATGAATAGTGAATATTTTTTTAGTTTGGTTCATTTCATCCATAATCTTTTCATCGATAGACCATTTCCTCGACAGGGTCGTTTCGTCAGCAAGCCATTTCGCCACAAGTCTTTTCATCGACAGGGTCATTTCGTCGATAGAATTATTTCATCGACAGGGTCATTTCATCGACGGAGTCATTTCGTAGACAGGTTATTTCATCGACAGGGTCATTTCGTTGACAAAGTCATTTCGTCGACTCGATCGTTTCGTCGAGGGGTTCGTTTTATTGACAAAGTCATTTCGTAGACATAGTCATTTCGTCGATATGATCATTTCCTTGACAGGGTCAAATACTATTCCATAATTTTTATATTAAAGCAATTTTTTTTTATATCGCCTCTCCTTCAGCTGTACATCCAGTTAAAAAAACGAAACTTTTGTGTGTTCTAGTAGTACTTTTTAAGTATTTATTTCTCAGATAAATTGCTTCATTTTTAAAATGAGTGCCTTATAATCGATTATCATTGCAAAGGCAATTGCTATGACTACTGAAAAAGATTCCTGATATAGCAAGTGAATGAAGGTGAAAAGAACAAAGAGCAAAATGAACTAATGAATCTGCAAAATATTCAATCCTAAATTAGAGAATAAGGAATAAATAATTTTGGAACTGAAAATTATACTTTAAATTCGCTTTTCAAATAACATAAAAGCATGATATCCCAACCATTGTCAGCTGCCTATCGTGGCTAAAGTGTGACGTTGACAATCAAATTATTTTTAATATTAAATTAATAAACTCTGATGATAGCGTGAGAATTAAAAGTAATAAAAATATATCACAATGAAAATTTAAGGACTATTTTGAGATAGGAAAGCTCAATTCTTTGTTGCAAAAATTTTCAGCATTTTCTAATTACACTTTCTTAAAACTATAGACTTCATTTCGAACAGCAATGAAAATAATTATAGGACTTAAATAATTATATAGGCAAAAGTAAACTGATTTACATGGTATTTTGCGGGTAACTTAAAAAAATGTAGTTTCGAAATATGTAAGGGAGTGTTTACATGGGGTTAGAGTTGACAAATGGAATATTTCTGATATTTTATTAATCACAAATTTTCTGTCTTGGCAAGAAGGAAAAACTGTGTCACATTTTTATATGTAGTCACAAGACAAAACACAAAATTCTTATTCGAACTTTGTCTTAGTTTTGTTACCACTATTAGAGTTTTCTAAGAACTATCGGAACTCAAATATACAAAATATATATTTAGAAAACGAAAATATATATTTAGATAATTATCGAAGTGGAAGGAGCAGATTCCTACAATATTTAAAGTGCGACCAAACGGAAAAAAATTTTTGAGAAACACTGACAAAAAATCATAACGTTGCAAGTTCCACTTGCTCTTCAGAAAATAGCTTTTTTTCTATGGATAAAGAATCATGATTTTGACGATGAAATGACCTTGTCGACAAAGTGACCCTGTTGTCGAAATGACCCTGTCGACAAAGTGACCCTGTTGTCGAAATGACCCTGTCGATGAAATGACACTGTCGACGAAATAACCTTTTCGATGAAATGACACTGTCGACGAAATGACCCTGTCTATGAAACGACCCTGTTGACGAAATGGCCTGTCGGTGAAATAACCCTGTCCACGAAATGGCCGGTCGACGAAATAATCTGTCGATGAAGTGGTAACGATGAAACGGGCTATCGATGAAATGAGCGAGGCCCTTTTTTTAATGTATTTTTAAAGCATTTTGAGTAATTAACGTGAATAAATTGCTTCGTTTATATATATATATATATATGCAGGTATGTATATGTATACACAGGGGTTGCAAAGAAGTGTCAGAACTGCTTTAATTCATATTTTGCGAGCATCACCAAAGCTCTTTTTTCCTTAATTCTTGCATGCATAATACGACAATAGACGACAATACACAATATATACTTAAAGTATTTGTTTTTAATGTATAAAACTATAATAAATAACTTATTAATGTTTTGTATACGGACTAATATCTGAACTGTGACGAGCTCTATTAAATTTGATATATATGTTTTGTTAACCTTCTATATTTATCAGTCTTTGATTTTATTTTTGTATGCAGGTAATTTTTTATTTCAACATTCTTAAAAAGAATGAATAAGACTTTTAAGATAAATTAATATAGAATTTTTTTCAAAAGAGAATTTTTTTTAGAATTTTTTTCAGCTTTTAAGAAGTTTAAAGAAACATGGATGCTTTTTACGCATTGTTTAACTATATTTATAAAATAAGTTAAAAGTAAATATAACATTTTAGCTAGATTTAGATTTATTGAAAGAGCTAAATTTATTGTTATATACTAATAAATTTAAGTTTTGTAAAAATTAAGTTTAATAAAACTTGAATATCTACATTGAACTTGAAAATGTACTATAATTTCTTTTATATAATTAGTTGTTTATCTTAATTTTTAAAACTGATGCACGAGGGAATTAAATTAATTAATTCTTCATAAACTGCATTCTTCATATAACTAAAACTAAATTCTTCATAATATAAGAAAAAAAAAGATTTTTAAACGAAAACAATCTAAAAAATGAATGTCGGGAACATAAATTTAAGATTTCTATAATTTTGAAATCATGAATAAATTTTATTTTCTTTGAGAAATTGTTATTAAAACATATTCTAATAAAATAAAACAACTAACAGTACTTAAAAACTAACAAAAAATAATCGTTCTTTTTCTTTAACTATGAGTCAAAAAAATTGATCCATAGAGTCTATAATTTAAAATCAAATTTATTTTCATAAAAACAACAAAAACGAACTATTTTTAAAGAATCTCTTGACAGATCTTTGAATAAATTAGTTATGTTGTAAGTAGTTTAATGCTTTTTCAAGAAAAAACTTTTTTAATCTCTTACGCATATATTTTTTAAAAGCGATAATGGATTTTTATTAACTTAAAAAAAAGGTTATATCAATTTTTCTTATAAGATCTGATTAGTTTATTTTTCTAAAATCATAAAAAAATTAAAGTATCTATTTTTACTTTCATAAAGAAACAATGATAATTACCTTTTCAAACAGCAAACAACTTTTATTTTAAAACTAATTGCATTGTTATGAATTTTTTTCTTCACAAAAATTATTTGAAATATGAATGTGTCTACAGATTATCAATAAAGCACTTAAAAAGTGAAATAAATTTATAAATTGAAAAAAAATCCTAAATTTGTTCGATTTTTTCTGCAACTGAATGAACTCTGCTTTTATATCAAGACTTTGCGATTGTTTAAGAATAAAAATATCGATATCTTAACTTTCTGCTTATCTATATTAATAATTTTTCTATCTGTGTCTAAGGAATTCTTAAACATAAACTGCGTATATTTGTTTATATTATAAAAGTTGAATGTTTCATAAATTTTCCAAAGAAAAAACAAACAAAATATGCATTTTTAATTTTATGCAGATATTTTAATAGGTTTTGAAATAATTCAGCGTTACTTGAATTTCTGAATGGAGGAAAGAAAAACGATTCTTATTTTACTTTCTTATTGTAAATTTTTCACCATTTCAATAATTCATATCAAAATTTCCTAAGTACTAAAAAATACCCATGACTTTTATGATTTATGATTTAATAATGACTATTTACTGTTTATTATACTATATACACACTTCCGAAATTCATACAATTATAGCGGTTGAAAAAACAAAAAATAATAAAAAAGAAACGGTTAAAATATGTTAATTCAACTATAGAGCATTATGAAAGCAGTTACATTTTGTTCGCTGCTTTAAGACTTTCCTTTACGATGAAAACGTAATTTTTACTATTTAAAAAAAATGTTCGCTAAATAATACTAGACACTTATGAACACAAGTAGTATACATATAGATTTAGAAAAAACGCATTAAATTGTGTTTAACCTTTGGCGCACAAAAGACACCGGTGTTCTTTGATACATTATTTTCTGTCGCTCCAATTACAGGTAAAATACATTTTGGTATTTTTTACTCATAAAAAACAGTCTGATAATTACTAACAAAATCTTTCAAATTATCGGTATTACATTTGTACCAAAATATAATATCCAAAGAAAGCAATTTGAAAAATATTTTTTTCATTTATATTCAAACATATATCAATAATTAATTTTATAAATTAAAGAAATTTTAATGATGACTGGTTATAAATAATTCTAATAAATATTCTCTTAGATCTAAATAGTTTCAAATAAGTGCAAATTTTAAAAATGAATTTTTTGGTTGTTAGTCGTGCTTAAATGATTTTAACTTTAACGCAGAAAAAGACACTGGTATTTTATGCTGTATTTCCTAAACATGAACTACACAAACATGAGCTACATACAACATATACAACAAATGAAAAAGCAAGAAAAATATGTTTAATAAGAATTCTGCTCTCAAGGTTTAGCAAACAAAGATAATAGTTAATAAAACATCTTTAAGGGAGTGTTTTTTATGCTTATTAAGCGTTATCTTCAGCAATATTTACACACCGAAGTGAATAATAGTTGTTAACAATGTGTCAATAAAGAAAAAATATTTAATCTCGAGCTCATTATTTAGCTTCATTTTTTAATGTTAAACATATTTCTCCTGTTTCGAACAATGTACATCACAACATTGTTGATTCATTAGTTCGAATATTTTTTACTCATTTATTTGAATTATTTTCCACTGGAATTACAGAATACTGTCGTTCACTGCTTTTCTGGATTTCAGGAAATCATCCATGTTCACCTTAACAGGCATAGTCAACAAATGTTGCTAGAAAAGTCATTTCCTGACCCATGACTGGGTCAGTTAATGACTTTTTCTAGCATCACTTCTTAATGAAATATTTTTTCTTTTAATATTTTTTTTTCTTTTAATTTATTTTTTACTCTTTTCTCTCAGTTTTATCATGTCAATCAAAGTTGTCCTTCTCAAATGTAAGGTATTAATATTTAAAAAAATAATATAATCTAAATTTTTTACCATATGAACCAAGCTTCATTATATAAATAATATATTGGCAATGAAAGTTCCATTAATATATTTCCTACTTTATACCATTTTCCCATTTCAGTCTTAAAATATCTCCGAACTCCAAATTCCATTTTAAGCTTTGTTCCCATATTTCTTGAAGAAGAAGAAAACTTTTAATTCTAATCGTGAATGCTGTCATATATCCCATTGGATCAAATAATTCCAATATTACGCGTAATTCGATTCTTTTAATATTTTTTACAAAGAATAGATTAACAAACTTAAATCTAAATGAAATCCATCCTTCAGAGTATTTCAAATTAATCCTAAAACCCTTAAAGGTACTGTTTCTTCACTGGGATATTTTTCAAATTTGGTGTATTGCCATTTTCTGCCATATTGCCCTTTTTGGCACAACTCCTTAGAAATACTCTTTCACTTCCTAAGATTTATTGATGCATCCTATAATATTAATTTAATGTCCCGGGATAATAGTAGCCCATCTTCAATCGTATCTGTACTAGTAAAAAGATCGTCGACATATAAATTCTCGCATAAAATCTGTTGTTGTTGTTTCTAATGCCACTTGCCACACGGGCAAGCCTGCTTGGTGAAACCGAGCAAATTCAAGGCAGAGTGTGCGTTTCTTGTTTTTCAGTGGCACCATCTATGGCCAAGAATTCGACTTCTGCCGCACCATACGTCGCACCCGTTTATAGGGCGGACCCATTCATACATCCATTCATTCATCCACAGATCGTAATTTCGACCTGAATCAGAGAACGATCGATCTCCAATCTAGTACACCCAGAGGAATTGATTTGTTAGGGGAACATGGAGAACTTTGGTGACTCGACAGATTTAACGTGCATCAGTCACTTCACTACACGGGGAGGGGAGTCTTCGGCCTTTTAACCTTACGTGCCTTACAAACCTTACACGCCAAAGGATGAGAATCTTTATAATTTTTGAGATGATAGTAGTAGTCCATCTTCAATCGTATTTGTACCAATAATAAGATCGTCGACGTAAAAATTTTCATTTAAAACCTTACATGCCATAGGATGAGAATTTTTATAGTTTTTGATATGATACTTAATTGTTCCAGCCAGCAAAAATGTTGATGATTTTACTCCGAAAGATACGGTTCTATTACGGAAACCCCCAATTTTTTGGGAGAGACTTGCTCTGACCAAAGAAATCTAAGATAGTTCTTATCGTGTTGAACAATTGTAGAAAAGCCTTTCCCAACCAGCAATTATTCCTATCGTAAACTCGTGAAATTTTAATAGTAAAATTAAAAGATTAGGTTTTAGATTAGGACCCATGTCATTTAGGGAGAAGCAATTTTTTCCTTAGCCGAAGCATCAAAAACTATCCTTAACTTCGTGGTTTGCTTATCATTGGGGCCAATATTAAATACGATGATCTCGGGGTTTTAAAGCATCTTCAACAAAGTATATTTAATAAGGAAAACTAGGAATGGTGCTCAAGGTACAATGCGATAGAGGAAACAGAATACAATTAATCCTTTTACATTACTGCGCAGAGGGCCATCTGTTGGATTTCAGAAATTACTGTTATTAACATTGAGAAATGTTATTGACAAATGTATGAAACTTAAAGTTTTCGGTACAAACATATATTGAACTAGACATCTATTGCAGCACTGCGTAACGAAAATGTAATTCGCTGACAAAAATTTAGAATAATTTTTTTTACACAAAAACACTTATTTATAACATCAACACGATAACACAATTCTATAAATGATTTGAGGACTAGCTGATTCAAAAACTTCGTCTTTAAAATCATGAACTCTTCGCAAAACGCAAAATATGCCAATCACTCGCTGCTTTCGAAAAAAAAAATACTTAGCCATTTTTAAAAACATTGGGTAAATTTTTTCCTACAAAAATATAAGTTTCATTATCATTTTTTTTTAAATTTTGCAAATTTCACGTATAATATCAGAATTTTCTGCGAATGGCGTGTGCTTGGGCATATGCATTCAGTAAATTAGATTGTGCCATACAATCAGGATGCAGCAATTATGTAAGGTTATGCGGATGACATTAAAAAAACACCTTTTTTAAATTTATTTCTTGTCTTAATTACAATTTTTCAATTATTACGGTAACAATTAAATGATTTTGCATTCTAATATTATCAATTACTTCTTTTTCCCACTAATATTTTACGTGTTTTGTTTTAAACCTTTCTTTATGTTTATAGTTGTCCTGTTGACTAATTCTGTGCTCTGTATTGTAATTTATTTCTATAAGTAGAGGTTGCATGCGAGTAGCTTGCGTACTAGGGGTTCTTTTAGGGGATTCTATAGCAACGATGGGCTATGCTTATCGCATGTTCGGTATTAAATGAGACAAAGTGCCAAACATTATCTCCTAATCCATCCTAACAGTGGTTAAGTTTATTAAAGAGGGAAGTTAGACTATGATTGCTCGAACATCTATTCCGATCTGATAATGCAAATCCAGTAAAAAAACTAAGTTTTATTAATCCTATGGTAAACAGAACACAAGTAAGACCGCCAATTAGGTGGCTTGACTCAGTACAGAAGGGCTTTTATATAATAAATAAGGGAAACTGGAAAAGCCTTGCTGTGGATAGCACCAAATGGCAAAGACTACTATTAAGAAGTTTAAAATTTCTTCAAGCTTTGTATTTGAGCTGTGGTGGCTTAGGAAATAGAGCTCTCGCCTCTCCATGAGGTGAATCGGGTTCGAATTCCAGCAATGACTAGTTGTTTCGAATTCCGCATCCGGCTCACACCGACCACAGTGCTGACGTAAAATATCTTCAGTGGTAGATGGATCATGGGTTTGAGTCCCCTTGCCGCCATTCTAACCATGGGAGGGTTTCGTGGTTTTTCCTCTCCGTGTAACGCAAATGCGCAAATTTCCTCCACGAAGGAAAAGTTTCTCCCAATACTTGATATAGGTGTTCTCTTCTCTTCTGGATTGGGTTCAAAATTACAAGGTTTCGAAGTTGAACATTGGTAGTCGTAAACCCTAAATTGGGTCGGCTGTTCAACGACTTGTTTATTTCATCAAAACTGTTTTTTGAAGGCTTCGTCGTCAGATTAAATGATGATTTTTTATTTTTATTTTATTTTATTTTATAACCGTCGTTGAACAGCCGACCCAACTTCATGGGTTTACGACTACTAATGTTCAACTCCGTAGCCTTGTAATTTTGAACCAATCCAGAAGACAAGGAAACTCCTGGATCAGTACCCCCAGAGGTATTTATTTGTTATGGGAACATAGAGGACTTTAAACTCGACAGATTTAACGTGCATCAGTCCCTTTTTACTACACGGGGAGTCTTCGGCCGGCAAGGATCGAATCCACGACCTCTTGAACAGGGGCCCAGCGCCCTACCGACCAGGCTATCTCGGCCTAGCAGCGACAGTTTAATTTTACATAGATGTTTTTTGCAAAAAATATATTTTCATAATTGCTGTAAGTTTGTAACAGTTGCTCACGACTGTTAGGACAAGTTTAGCCTATCTAGACCTAGCGCTATCCATGTTTTTTCGAAAAAATGGCGCAAAACGTCAATATGGAAGGAAGTCACAGTTTTGTAATAATGAAAAGCGCTTTTAGTGTATTTTTTTAATATTTAAAAACTTACTCCAATGCTGCATTATCTGGGTTCATAAAATAGACATTGATTTAAAAAATTTTCTTCCAGGTGGAAAAAAGGCACCAGATGGGTTTTTAAAAAGGTTTAATAAATTTTAAAATATTCAAGTTATTCGCCCGTTCTAAATCCCAGATAATTCTCACAGCAAGATGATATATATATATATATATATATATATATATATATATATA
>NC_092210.1:25414326-25444862 GCF_043381705.1 Parasteatoda tepidariorum
ACGTGCTTGCCATATCCCAAGCTACTAAAGACAGATCATCACATTTTCTGAGATAATTAGATCAATATTATTGCTTTCTTTGTGGGAAAGGTTATTGCGCGTTAGATACTTTTAACATTATATAATAATCATTATCATTACTTTTAACATTACGCAATAATCATAATAATAATCAAATAAAATTTACTCGAGAATACTGAATGATTTACTACTCCTATAGAAAACTTATATTTTTTATTATTTAAATAGTCTGTGCACATTAAAATAAATTTTATCTCTTTTCTTGAAAGAATGTACTGCATTAAGAAGATAAATTCTATTCTAAAATTTTTTATGTTGTACAATTTTTTTATAAATAATCCCTAAAGCGCAAAAGCAAACTTGGATATTCAATACTGCATAATCGAAAAATTTTATTCAATACAATATTTTGAAAGCAACATTGCATCATTTCACATCTGCATGCCATATTCTACTATCATTTTTCATAAGATTTCAGTATGTATTTTGTGGCTCTGTGGTATTGATATACGAAAATAGCAAAATCAGCTAAATAAAATGGATAGTTTTAAAAGAATAAAATATGAACTATTTTATAAATTCGATCATATACACTAAATAAAGCGAAAAATTTTGTTGTTTTCAGATAGAATATCTCGAAAAAAATCTTTTAATTTGTTTATAGAAGATTTATTTTATTGTATTAAATGTAAATATATTTTTCAATCCTGCAGTGCCGGATCACATTGTAAACATTAATTATGTACTTTGTGTCATGCAAACTATTATTACTGACGTTAATCTGAAATATATTTTTTTAATTATAAGTTATAGATTTAACGTTAATTTAATCCACGAGTTTCCAGTTTGGACTTACTTATTTAAAAATGAAAGGTCCGAAGTCAGGTTAAAAGATGAAGGGTCCAAGGTCAAATTATCTGAATTCTGATTAAGGGGCAAAGCTAAGCATTAATAGTTCGCAATGTAGAGCATGGGCGAAATAGCATCTCGAATATATATTGATGTAAGAAAGGACTTTAAAAATGAATAATGAAGCTAATAAATATAATATTAAATATTTTGAGAAATTAATTGAGTACTTTTTAAAATAAATATAGCCATTGTTTCATTGTTGATGTAAGAAAGGACTTTAATAAAGCAAATGTATGTAATATTCTAATGGACTATTTACAACAGTTAATTGAGTACTCTTTTAAAAACATTTAGTCATTGTTTCACTGCGGGTATGATTTTTAAATCCTAGTAAAAAGGGGGTTGTGCCACAATCATGTAAAATCACCCCCCATAGCTTTTAATTATATTTATGATTTAAGCATTAAAATTTTTTTATCTACTTTTTATCAATTTTTATCAGCTGCAACTTTATAATTGTTTAATTTAATCCTGATCAAAAACATTTTGATGTTTTTGAATTACATCATAAACATTTATGTACCTAAACACAAAATTTGAAAAAAAAATGGTTGAATAGGTTGTGGGATATAAAGAGCTGGGCACAATTAAACAAAATTTAATTTATTTGAATTAATTAAAATATATGCTTCAGAGACATAATTTTATCGAACTGTTATCCTTTGATTATTTTAAATTTTTATCAACAACCATCAATTTTTATCAACTACAACTTTATAATTGTTTAATTTAATTCTGATTAAAAAAGTTTTGATATTTTGGAATTACATCTTAAACTAATTTTATTTATGTACTTGAACACAAAATTTGAAAAAAAAATGGTTGGATAGGTTGTGGGATATAAAAAGCTGAGCACAATTAAACAAAATTTAATTTACTTGAATTAATTAAAATATATGCTTCAGAGACATAATTTTATCGACTGTTATCCCTTGATTATTTTCTCGGACATAATTTCTTTCTGAAAAGAATTTTTTTTTCTCGACAAAACGTTTCAAAAAACATCAAGGATGAATCGTTAAAGAAACAAAAAAATTAATAGTAGCAGCAAAGAGTGCTATTATGTAAGTTACAAGGAGGGAAGTAAGCAATTTTTAGGAATGTTTTTCTTTTAAATGCATGAAAAATTAAATTTATCACATTTAAAAACTTTCAATAATATGTATGTGATGTTTATTATTCAAAAGTGTGTTTATTGGATATGTATCTTTAAATTGAGCACAAAATATTCTAAAAGACAGTATTAATTGCACCACCTTGGCTCGATTTAATGAATAATTCTTACCAAATTTTTTTCATTTCTTCTTCTCAATTTTATTTTTCTTTGACATATTGATTGAAAAATTCTTGAAAATTATGAATACACAGTTGAATGCGCAAGAGTTTTGGAAAAAAAGAAATTTACTTAAATTTAAAGCTCTAAAATAGATTTCTAAACTGCACACATTGAAAGCGTGAAGTAAGTGTAAAATACATCTATCTCATATGCAAATAAGTTAACGAAATATATCATCATTCGTATGAATCCAGCTTTAAATATGTCATGTCATACTATAGAAGAATTTAAAGTTAAAATCGAAAACTCAAAAATAATTGTATTTATTCATGATGAAAAAATATCATCAAACTCTCAAATAACTCATACATATTGAACAGCTAATATGTTGCTTTTTCTGACAAGAAGTTTGATAAATTATCACTAGAATTTATAGGAAATGTGTGATAAGATGTGTTTTAGTTGTATACAACAAAAAATATTAATGATATTATTATTGATTTAGATTTCTACAATCTACCAAATTTCTTCTTATCTTTGAACTAGAAGAACTGACTTTTTTAAATAAATCTTTATGTCAAGAATTTGACATTTTCATAAATTATTGTTCTTCATAAACTCCTTTTATATTCATTTTTAGAACAAAAAATTACGTATTTGCTTAAACTTAAAAATTACAAAGGAACAGCATTTGTATAGAAAATAAACAAGCAGCCTAAAATATTTTTGACTTTACAATCGCATTTTTTCTCTAAAGGATTCAGAATTCAGTCTTAATGATTCGAGCACTTAACCTTAAATATGCTTAAATATCATCTGCACTAATTAGTGCAGACGATATTTTAAGGTACAAAATCAGACAAAACGCACATTCTCTGAATAAACATTCACTTTTTTCGATTGAAAGTTAGAATACTTTAATGTAAATTTCTCTTTTTGTCTATTTCGGGATCTAAAGAAGCGAATCAAAAAATATTTGGACACAATTATGAAATATAAATATAAACAGATAATTCAATTTATTATTTATTATAAATTAATTTGCTTATAATAAACAAAATTTATTGCATTGTATACAAATGTTTGCATCAAATTTTTCTAAATAATTTTAAATCCCAAAATACTAAATTTTAATAGAATCAGCTAAACTGTTCTAGAGAGAAGTCTTTTTTTAAAAAGTGACTTTTTTCGAGAAGGCGAAATTCGGAAAAAGTAATATAAAGGGAATTAAATTTTTGACTGCTCCCCGGTTAAACTTTAGGGTTAAACCCGGCTGATCTAAATATTCAGATTTCGGTACTTCCCATATTTTGACGGTCAAGAATCCAAATCTGCTGAAAAAAAAAACATGTTTATTCGGCGAAAGAACCATTTTGTGTCTGATTTCGTAACTTAAAATATCGTCTGTTTAGTGAATCAGATTAAGATTGGGTCTCCAAAACATTAAGATTAAAACCTGGGACATGAATTTCCGATCAGAAGTTAATCAGGGTATTGCGCACTACGCCACAAAATTTCTATCTATAATTTTTTTGAAATTTAGCGGTTGAAAACTGAATATTTCAGAGAAACATTTTTCTTGGTTTCTCAAAAACTAGTGCACTGAACTTGTGCATTGAAATTCGTCAATAGATATTAATTGACATCACTCAATGCATTGAAATTTGTAATAAATTCTTGATACTAGTCACTAGATATTCGACAAAGGGTCAAATATTTTAATTTTATACAGAACACATGGTTTTCAGTAAAATTTAGACACTGCAATGCTTTGGAAATACTCTCATATGATAAGTAGTCAATTCTATGAAGAAAAAATATTAAATGTTCAATAAGATCGGTGCATTAGTTTTTGAAAAGTCAATTAGTGATCATGGAGTTCAAGAATAGAGCTAAATATGAACTCTTTATTTTTCTATTTACTATCCCAATTTGTTAGAATATATAACAGAAAGAGTTTTCAAAGAGAGCCGTGGAGTTAGTAGTTGAAAGTTGGACCCGAATTCCGACTCCTGACTTTTCTGAGTGTTCGATTTCGACTTCAACCAGCAACTTCTAGAAGAGAGAAAGCCTTCGCACGGGTTACCATCAGCGAGAAATCCGATCCTTTAATACTCCGAACCATAGACTTAGTTATAATAAAGATCAGGGGCGGATTGCCTAGGCCATTCAAATTTTTGGGGCACTTAGATGAAAATTTTTTCTGGTACATTTTTTAATTATTCAAATATAAAAGTATTTATATATATTTTCATTTAAGAAAGCATATTTAAAATAAAAATAAATAATAATAAATTAAATTTTACTTCATTTTATTAACTTAGAACTGAAAATTAATCATAGCATTTCGAAAAAATTTGAAAAATCATTGTTTTTCTTAATTTTTTTCAAAAAATCCATTTTTAAGGGGCCCCAGGTCATGGCCTAGTCTGGCCTAATGGGTAATCCGGCCCTGATAACGATAGACTACTCACGATGCATTAAATGCTGAAACCAGCGACCCCATCAAGTGACTCGTGTTTCAAGACCCGCTTCTTAAGTTTCGCCGCTATGAGGAAAATACGAAATTCCAGTTGCCTTCTCAAAAACCATTTTATGACATCGAGAAAATATGTTTTTCTGCCTACAATTATTGCCAAATGTAGGAATAAGTAGCCAACACTCCCTTCCTCCTTTTTCGTCACGTGTTCAGTGGCTGAATCACAGACAGGTGTTGGTTTCAAAGTGAGGGTGATTTTACTATTACGAGAGCAGTCGACTTATTATTAGTCTGTGATCCGAGCATTGTGACATCGTTCTTAATCACCCCCCCCCCACTCTGCAGCTTAGAAGTACGTTGTGACATCTTTCTTATCCATCCCCACTGCACAGTTTATGTTCGTTACATCGAACTACTAAATTGTTTCGTGCGAAGGCCTTCTTTCTTCTAAGAGGTGTTGCTGCAACTCCATTTCTAACTTTTATTCCAATGAAAATTTCAAAACTTTCATTGAATCAACGCAAAATATAAAAATTTTTCTAAGTAAATCCTAATTTCATTTTAATTATGCAAGATTTGGGTTAAAGATATTTATTTACAATTCAAATTATAAAATTGTAGTTGAAGTAATAATCTTCACAAAACATATTGGCATAACGAATTTAAATTGTACAAAACTATTATAAAAAAAAGAGCTGGATATTAAGAACTGGTAAAAAAAAGCTGTGATTACAAATTTATAAGCATTTTATTAGAAAAAAGGTACTTCAGAGAATTAATAAAAATGAAAGAAACTGTAACAAATAGTGAATAGGTATCATTTGTATATCTTTTTAATTAACTTTTCAGATGAGCTAAATAAATTTGGTTTTGAAATTTGAGTACCTTTTCAAAAGTTCGCCGAAACATAAGCTCAGAAAAGTTCAAGTGTAATCAATTAAATTTGTGATAAGAAATAATTTAAATACGTTATTCATTCGAGTTCATACGTTATTCATTCATGTTATTCATTTGTGGAATAATTTTTTATACTTACAGTTATAAATATTTGTCTAAATAATTTTCACAACATCAACAACTTAGTATCTTTTTAAACCTATGGGCCATAGCTTTGAACCAACTAGAGTCGAAGAGGAGCAAATTTTTCCGAAACTGACACAATTTTTTTCGACTCCAATTTTACAGCACTGTTTTCAAGCTTTCAGTTAACTTGAAACCCAAATGGAAATATTAATGGATAAATTTGCTGCATGCATTGAGTTTAACCGGAGTCGGAGTGATTCAAATTTTTCTTGACTCCAATTCTACAGCTCTGTTTTCAACCATTCACCGAATTTTACTTCAGTTAACTTAAAGCCCAGAATCCAGTGATAGATTTACAGCATGCATTGAACTTGATTTAACTGGAACTGAATTTTTAAAAAATTTTAAGTGGAATCTCAACTGGAGTCGATGCGAAGCAAACTTTTCCGACTCCTACACAGTTTTCCTTGTCTCAGGTTCTACAGCTTTGTTTTCAATCATTCACCGAATTTTACTTCAGTTAACTTAAAGCCTAGGATCCAGTGATAGATTTACTGCATACATTGAACTTGATTTAACTGGAAATGGATTTTTTTAAAATTTTAACAGGAGTCAATGAGAAGCAAACTTTTTAGACACCAATAAATTTTTATCTGACTCCGGTTCTACTGCTCTGTTTTCTTTTTTTAAACTTCCATCTCATTTTACTTCAATAAACTTAAAACCCAAGTGGAAATATTCATGGACAGATTTATTGTCTACTTGTAGTATGCATGGAGCTCTTTAAACCCACGTTACCATAAATTCCAGCAGGCATTTCTAACTTCCAAATTATGATAATTTATAGTTATAACATAATTTGGAAAGATGAATTGCAAATGAGATAGTATTGATTTCCTAAATAGATCAGTGTTTCATCGCTCGTATATCAGTATAGTAATTTTATGAACACGCACCATTATTAAAATAATTTACAAGCAAAATAAACTCTTGATCCAGTTTAGTACGTTTCTTTAATTGATTAGAGTAAAACGTGGCATTAGCTGATTTCATTACAGGACATTTACTGACATCTTTGGTGCTTTAAATTCATAATCACATTTCGTGAGAAACAGTTGTCGAACTCGTATGCTTGATTTAGTAGTGTGATCTTTATCGGTAGCTTTGGTTACACTAAAAATACAAATGAGACCATACCTTGCGTGAGGTGGAATAATTATTGCTAAAACTCCAGAGTTGAAAAAGTAGGTTGACACATATTTTTTTTCTAATCTCATCAGAGGATCAGCTTTAATTTAATCTAGAAGAAAAATGGGAAACTGTTTTGACGAAACTATTTTTCAAAATTAAATCGTCTCGCTAAATGCTCCCATGAGTTTTTTGAGTCAGCATACTAAAATAGAAACTAGCGAGTAGATTAATGGTTGCAGTTTATTTAAAAGTGTATTAATTTTACAATGTATTATTTAATAAATTTTAAAAGTCTATTAAGGAACTTTATTTCAGAAATCAACAACTAAATAAATAAATAAATTTCTTTTATGAAATGATAATTTAAGAAATGAACATCAAGAAACTGAAAGTACAAACTTAAGACCTTTGGTCATTTTTCTTCCCCCCCCCCTTTTCATCAAACATTAGAATAAAACATATTTAAATTTCCGTAATATTTTCTAATACCTAAATATATAAATATCTGTAATGTAAATATGTAATAAAATGTTCTTTTTTAACTTTTTATCAATTTCCATAATAACTATCTAAACTCAAAAACGGCTAACATTACAAAATTACCTTAACTATTAAATCAAACTTGGCATGGACTACGGTTATAAAATAATACTTTATATCATTTAAAAGTTCATAAGGATTTGTGATACTTTCTTTATGAAACTTGAAATGAGATCAGGTAATGTAGATAATTTTTCGATTTAGCTGATTTATAATTATTTACGAATAAATACTCATTTTTAATCAAATAATTTAATACTTACTACGAAATAATTCAATCTTATACGATAAATACTACATTTAAGGTACAGTGAGCAAAATAAAATAAAAAATAAAAAAACCATCCTGAATTACTTTCGATCTGATCTTCAAATTCTAGGACTCAATCTTAATAATAATATAAATACCTCAAATTAATAAGTGCAGACTATATTTTTAATTACGAAATCAGATAAAAAAATGTACTTTCTCTGAATAATTTTCTTTTTTTAAGACTGATTCGGATTTCTGACTTCCAAAATATAAGGTGTAGGTCGTAATCTGGGAAATATGTAATATAGCTTCGTCAGAAGAGCGGTCCAAAGTTTGGAGCTCTTAATGTTAATTTCCTCCTTTTGCGTATTTCAACATTTCTCGCGAACTTCTTAAATGAATTTAGAAATGTTTGCACATAATTATGAAATTTATTTATCCAAAGATAATTTCACACAAAATTATAATAAACCTTTAGTAGATATTTATCATTTTATATTATTTTATTTAATATTAGTTGAAAAAAAATTGAATTGTAAGGAATGCAAATTTTACATTATTTTAAAGAATATAATTTTTTTCCTGGCAAAATACAAAATTAGAGCGAGATCTATCTAATAGTTCCTGAGAAATCAAATTTCAAAAAGTTGTAATTTAAAAATTCGATTTCTCAGAAACCATTTAATCGATTTCGGCTAGATTTTGTATTCTGACATATAAAATTGTATTCCTTAGTATGATGTAATAAATTATGTACCTAATTATTGAAAAATTTTTCGTCGACTGTTATTAAATAAAACAATACGAAGTAATAAAAGTATATTTTATTACTAGAAGTTATATTCTGCATGGAATTATCTTAACCGATAAACAAATTTCATAACTAAGTGCAAAAGTTTTTAAATTCGCCTAAAAGGTTTTCGAGATATAACAAAATACGCATAAAGTAAAATTTTTCTTAAGGGGCCCAAACTTTGGACTGCTTTCCTGATCAAACTAATGGGACTATATTTCCTAGTTGGGGTTATCTCCTATATTTTGGAGGTCAGAAATCCAAATCCGTCGAAACAAAACTATGTTTTTTTTTCTCCAGAGAAAGTACGTTTGCGTGTCTGATCCAGAGATGCCAACTGATCTGCTTTCAGTAAAAGTTTTAATAAATTGGTAGCTTCCAATGAGGTGAACCGGGTTCGAATCCTAGGGATAGCTGATCGATATGAATTCAGCACCCGGCTAGTACCACCATGGTGTCTCGTATTAAGCATTGTGTAAAAATGTTTAAATATATCTTATATTTTAACCCCATTACTTTAATTTCTTTGGATGGAAATGCAGAGCGTCAATATGATAAAAATTGAAAACAAAGTCTATGAATTTTCAATACCAAAAATAAAAACAGAAATTTTATAATGTTTTAAAAAATATGAATATCAAAAATTTGGGTATCGCCTCCTTCAGTTCTGCAAATGTGTCGCTACGCTAGCTTTACCCAAACGAAGGCAATAATTACGTTTTTAATAAACAAAATTATTTTCTATTCCAAATATGAATTTTTATGGATGGTGTTTTCTACACTAGGGAACGCTGCAAGCTCGGTACCGCCTAAATTTCCGGGTTACTGTTTCCGTCGTATTTTAAAGCCATTTGGCATCATTGTGTTTTGAGATTCCTGCAAACAATGTATTTGATTACTTATTACTTGTGTTTACAATGCTAACAATACTGGTGTTTACAATGCTAAAAGTGTTAACACTAACGTAAGATGGTGCACAGCTTGCAACAAGAACAAACAGTAATAAACTTATGGAAAGAGGCTAGATCAAGACTGCCAAAAAAGCGACTTATTCAAAATCTAGCAACCATGTCATCTTTTTTAACAATATATCTCTAAAAAACTANATGATAAAAATCGAAAACAAAGTCTATGAATTTTCAATACCAAAAATAACACCAACAACAAAAAAAAAAAACCGAAATTTTATAATGTTTTTAAAAAAAAATGAATATCCAAAAATTTGGGTATCGCCTCCTTCAGTTCTGCAAATGTGTCGCTACGCTAGCTTTACCCTTACGAAGGCAATAATTACATTTTTAATAAACAAAATTATTTTCTATTCCAAACATGCATTTTTATATTCAAAAAATATATAATTTTACTCCAAAAATGTGAAAAATATATTCGGTATTTTTGAATTAAAAATAAAGTATTTTTATTCCAATCAATCTGAAGGGAAAAAAAAGTTTTACATGAGTAAATTCGAATGTTTGACAAATAGTTATTTTTCAAAACCGATTGTCATGGATAAAATATTACCCTTTCTTTCATTCAGCTTTTAGTTCAAGGTCAACAAGTGAACTCCAAGAATTCTTATGTGAAAAGCATACGCTGAGCGACAGAATCTAAAATCTGCATTGTGATTTGAATTCATTTTCTTCAACTTATACCTCACGTCTTTCAATGGCAATACGCTAATTTTCATATTTTTTTTTAATAATTCGTGCGTCATAAGTTTAAAAAAATTCGACAGAATAAACAATGTAGTGATCAGAAATTCATTGAATAGCAATAAGTATAAACATGTAGTAGTAATATCTCGTGGAAGTGTAGTTAAATTTCTCAGTCAATTTTCAGTGAATATATTTTAATTCGTAATCCTCAAAAACGCATGATAGCAACTATGTTAATTCAAAAGTTTTCTAAATTTTTAAATGTATGTTTGTGTGAAAAATTGTGCTCCTTTGCACTTTTCTAAAAATGTTTTTCTAATTTTCCCTAATCAAATAAAACGTGCAATCCACGATTACTGAAAGTTACTTT
This sequence comes from Parasteatoda tepidariorum, assembly GCF_043381705.1. Classification (NCBI taxonomy): domain Eukaryota; kingdom Metazoa; phylum Arthropoda; class Arachnida; order Araneae; family Theridiidae; genus Parasteatoda; species Parasteatoda tepidariorum. The sequence goes on from NC_092210.1 coordinate 25,424,839, forward strand.
TTTATTAATTATGAAAAGTTTTAAGTCAATTAAATTTTACTGGAGCTACTGCGTAATTTACTTTAAAACTTAAATTTAGATATAAAATACGTCGTTTATAATAATCACATCTAGAAATATGGAATATCATCTAGAATATCATCTATAAATCTCATCTAGAAATTTCTATCAACTATGAATCTATCAACTTTTAATCTAAGCTACAAATCAACTTTCAAGCAATCAATCTGTCAACTTTCAATCTAAGCTACAACTCAACTTTCAAGCTATCAATCTATCAAATTTTATTTTAATTTAATGTTGTTGCGAGATTAAAGTATGGTATTTAACAAAAAGATAGATGACGTTATTTATTGCTGTAATTTATTATTTATTTAGAGGCAATGAACTGAGATTTCAAAAATTAATTAAGGTTAATTGAATTGAATTTGAAAGCAAAGCATAAAAAATAAGAATGAATAAATATAAGTTTCAGCCAAAATTTTTTAAATAATTAAATATTAATGCTGCATAAATCTAAATGCTGGTTTTTCATTTAAAACTTATTCCTCATTATTTATTTTAAACTGCTTCGTTTTTCTTTTTTAGTGAAAATTTTAATCAAATAAAGCTTTTTTTTTAACATTTTTCCCCTTTAACTATTTCTATTAGTGATGTTCCTATTTCATGATATTTTGCTGCATTTAGGAGGTGCTTTTAAAATTTGAGTATATTTCTCATTTTTTCAATTTTTGCATTTATAACGTTTTTAAATGTATTAAATCTATGCAATGACATGTAGTCAATGAATTCTTAAATTATTTATTTCAACATTTAAATTTCCTTAGATTCTTCACTTAGTAATTTCTGAAATAAATTTCACTTTTTATCTAGGTTAAAATGTATAAAGAATTAGTTTGAGATTTTCAAAATCATACATTTGTAAAAAATTTATTAATATCCACCTCTTTTCCAAAATAAAATATTAAAAAAAATGAAAAAAAAATCCGTATTTTTTTTTACTAAAACCAAAGTATACGGTATTAAACCTTTCATTTGGTAATTTTTCCATTTATATGGAAAAAAAGTAAAAAAAAATAAAATAAATAATAAAAAATAAAAATTAAAAAGAAATTTAAAAATAAAGAATTAATAAAAAAATAATAAAAGAAATGTAAACAAATATAAAATAATTAATAAAAATAAAGAAATAAAATAAACAGAAAATAAAGTAACTAAATTTAAACCTAAAGCTTTGTATTACAGTTTAAACAAGTCTCAGTTCAAAAACAGAGTTTAAGTACATTCGACCTTTCGCAGACTTATTTACACCAAAAATTTCTAAAATATCTATATTTTTAACGCAGTCATCCGTTGTGCTTAGCGAGGTGTGAAGCAGTTTTGAGTGGAATGTTGTAAATGAGTTTATAAACAAAACTCTTCTCGTTGAATAATGTTATCAAGCCATTGTTCATTTTCTCTTTTTATTTTATTTATTTTTTTTAAAATAAAAGACTAAGCTGTAAGAACACGTTTGAAAAATAGCCTCTCAATTTTTATCTTCAATTGCAAACTCAACAGGTTTGTTTTACTGAAACTTAATAATACTAGCTGCCTTCGGCTTGGTCACGTTTCAAAATTATTTTGTACAACATGTAACTTTTATTGGTAACCAAGTCAGGTCAGTACAGTACAACTGTATTTAAATATTCTAATTTTTCAAGCCCTCCTTCAATTCTAACACCTTAAAAAGTTTTAAACGATATATTAACCCAATTTTTTTCAAATGCTTTGTTATTGTCGAAGCGGAAGTTTTTTGATTTCAATTTTCACTATATTTGAGAGCTTTCTTTATGCACTGAATTTTAGTATTGCTTTAAAATTTGACCGGCAGATATTAGATGACGCCAATCTCCATAAGTATGAGATTGGGACATATTAGCGTAATAAGCAACAGAAGTAATAAACTTATTTCCATCTCTGTTGTGAGATGAGATGAAAAACTCGCTCATTCTAATGCTGAATTACGTGCTGTACTACTTCCTCACGAACCGCTCAAGCCATAAATCGAGTATCATATAATCTATAAAGGAAAGCTCCATTATCAATAATTGGTATGATAGTATGCGGTATATTGGTATGACCGTAGCAGTGTTTATGTTCAAAATTTCTGCGATCAAAAATAAATCTAAATAATTACTTCGTAACTAAGTTTGTATTTTTATAAAAATATAAAATCATTCTAAATAAATAATTAACGCATGACTACTTATTCAACCTTATTTAAATTATTTATATTAGCTTCATTAGTGAAATATTAGCTTCAATATCAGTTGGTGTAGTACGTATGGTCATAACGAGCATTTGGTGCATTTAAATCTTTTTTTAAATTATTACTTAATAAGTTGTAATTCTGATGTCTAACTATTTTAATTCTAAAACTTTCATAAATATATTCTTAAATACTATTTTAAGCATATCACGTCTTTACAAAAATAAATTTCCTATTTTAAAAAGAAAAAAAAATCAGAGAATCAAACACTTATTCCTCAACTTTGTATAGTTTATAGTTCTTTTTATGGTCTATATAAACTATAGAGAGTTAATATAGACTATAGAAAGAACTATAGACTATACAAAGTTGAAGAATAAAAGAACGAATTTCCTATTTCTCTTTCTCGTTTTAATTTGATGATATATTTAATTTGATAAAAGATGAAGGGAAATTTTTTTAAAAGATCAACTTTTAATAATATGAAGAGGAACTCGTAGTTAGATAAGCATTCTTAAAAGACCACACGGCTTTTATAAACGAAACAATATATTTTGTTAACATGCCCCGAGAGATGAATAAACTTTACTGATACAGGGTTTTGGTAAACAAGCCAAGCAAACTAATAATAAACGGAACTTAATAACATTTTGATTTTGAAAAAAAAAGATAAAATCAATAATGAATTTCATTTTTTGCAAATATTTCAAAATAATGTATGCCGTATTATAATATCCGCAAAACTTTGTATATTTTAATCTAAACCATTAAGTATTTTCAAAAATTAAAAATATGAAATTTTGAACAGTTAATTTATAAAAATTTTTTAACATAAGCAAATGACAAAAATCCGAAACAAATTTAGAAAATTTAATGTTGTGAAACCCATTTACTAAACACTATTAAAATGTTTTAAATTAATGCATTTCAAGTATTTCAAACCATTTGCTTCATTAAAAACACCAATAAAGACAAATATACTAAAACGTAGTATATTTACTTATGAACATATTTAGTATATTTACTTATGATTACATAACTTATGAATAATTTTTGCAAATTAAAAATGTATTTTTTATTTTAAATTTTTGAGATTATTTTTGCCTTGTTCTTAGTTACGGTAGAATTAAAGTTTAAAAATGAAGTAAAAGGCATTCGTTTTAAGACAATAAAATGAAATTTTTTTAAAAAACTTAGTCTTTAAAGTTAACTTAACTTAAAAGTATTTTTCTTAAAAAAATACTTTTACAGAGTATTAGGGAAAAACAAAGTAATAATTAAATAATTATGTAGCAAAAGCTTCGAAAAATTAAGTTTGACATATATTTCAGAAAAATAGACCAAAAATGGAAATTTTTTTTGACTTATTAATTTTGTTCTTTGTATTATTATAAAAGTTCGAAAATGGTTTTGTATTGCAAAAATAAAATTTTAAATGCAATAACTATTGTATTTATAACTTTTACATACACGTAAAAAGTAATGGATTACACACACATCTTATTCAATTAGAGCAAATTGAACAAAAATTTTGAAGCTAAATATAATATAATTAGTATAATATAATATAAAATTAAAACACAACAATATGATTTTTAATACATAAATTTAACAAATCTTTTACAGTATTGTATATTCCAAAACCCCTACCCACATTTCCCTCCCTCGACTGAAGTCGTTATCCGTGAAAAACTAGAACCACTAATGCCATCTATTAGGAAAATAGTGAATTAAGTATCTTAAAGTGGAAACGAACGAAACTCGGGCTTCACAAAGACTGCACGTAGTAGTTGAGGACACGGGTGACACTGGCAAGGGGTTAAATGCTTCAAACAGTCAAATAGTAAGATATTCAGCTATAAACGTGATCCTACATAGAATTATAATATGCAATAAAATAAATATGAAGTAAATTAAATATAAATATTCTACTGCATATTTTTTAAATGTTTGATTTAAATTACAAATCTAGAGGTCTTTAGACATTAGTTTACGGAGCTGCTTTTTAATAAAGTTTTACTTCAAATATTTCACTTTAATATGTTCCAACAAGAATAAATCTAATAAACTATCATATCAATTTTATGGAAGATTAAAACAAACACTATTTCACACAGAGAGTTTTATGACAGGAAGATTTGATTCAAACGTTGAGCCTATGACAGCTACCAATTGATAAAATCAATAAGGTTTAAATTATTATTTCTGCTGGTCTACTTGTAATAAACTTGTTTATGTTATTCTTTTGTTCATTGAATGCGTTTTATTAAGTTTGAATCACGTTTTATCAAATGAGATAAACAAATTTACGATATGATACAGAAATTTTATTACTTAACGCTTCACGAAAAGCGGCGGTTTATTACGAAGGGCAGTTGTTTTGTATCACGAACAGTAAACTTTTCTCAATTCAATATTAGGTTATAAATTCTATTTTTTAAGGTTTCATAAATTCAAAATAATAATAATAAAAACCTATTTTTAGATTTCTTTTTTTATTTATTATGAAGTCTAAGTATAGCTTTTGTAATATATATTAAATTACAAAGCAATAAATTTATCGGGTAAATCTGCGTTATTATTCCATTACCTGTGTAAAATTAGTGTTGCCAAACCTTAGGCAGCCAAATAAAGTCTCTAGTTAGAATACGGGCAAATTTCTATTTTCTTAAGAGGCTCCGTTTAGCAACTCCCCTGGTGCCCTCGCATTCATTCTTTTTTTCTTTCATAAATGAATAAAATATACAATTCTTATAATTCAGTGTAAGAAAAATTCATTAATACGTTAATCATTAAAAAAAATTGACTATTACTTGGATTTGAAAAAAAATTAACTGCGCTTTGTATATATATATATGTATGTATGTATGTATGTATATATATATATATATATTATTATATATATATTATTGTCACTTTACTGTTTTCACAGTATAAGATCGAAGTTTCCCCTATTTCTTGCCTTTCTTTCTACAACAGTATTGAATTTCAGTAAGAGCCGTCTAAAGATGTTAATAAATTTCATCTGATCATAAGATCAAAAGGTAGTTTCATATTTTTTTTTGTCTAAAACTTGTTTTTTTTTTCTTTTCAAATTTCGATTACTTCAACTTTCTTAGGGTTGTGCGAAATTTATAAATTTAAACTCTACTTTATTTTTCTCTTCACTTTTAAGCTGCAAAAGACATTTTCTCTCCATTTGTAAATGATGAAAAAAAAATTATTTATCTGATTGCGTAAACAGTTAATTCACTATAATGGGACATTTTTAATTTAATTATTTTTAATGGTTATTTATATTATTATTNTATATATATATATATATATATATATATATATATATATATATATATATATATATATATATATATATAAATAAATACAAGAAAACACGAAGGAAGTTAAGAAAAACAATAAGTTTCATTAATTTATGCTTCTCTTTTCTATTTTATATTTTTTTTTAAATAAACATCTATTTTCTAAAACTACTTAACTTTTCTAAAACTACAATTTTTAAAATTATCCAGTATAATATTACCTTGCGCACATCCATTTAAGGGTCGATCCTTGGTAACTAACAAATCAATACACAGAATAACAAATCACTTCAGCAGTGCAGTATGAACGACACTTTAAAACCCCCTTGTTACACTCAATTTGCGCTTTTGTTTTCATATTTTGTAATCTGGCAATCTTTCTGCGAAAACATTTTTAAATCATTCTTGAAAAATTTCCGTCCATGTAAGTTGATCTGATTTCGCTACTCGCCTCATAGTCCATTTTTACTGTTTTTTCCTTTTATTTTATTTTCTGTTTTTACAGGTTATTTTTACTTCTTGTGTTCTATTTTATTTGTTGTAATTTCTATAAAAAATGTTTTTGAGTGCTCCTCACACTATTGTATTAATACATATTGCTTTGGCTTTATTGATACAATATCAGAAAGCACTCTGTTTTACGGATATAATCGTGTGGGCTGATGAAAAAATTATATCTTTTTATCCGGTTTTTTAAATAAAATTTAGTCTTTTTATTTATTTTTTTTATTTTTTATTTTTTTTTAAAATCTGTTTGTTATTTTTTTACTTAATACTTATTATTTCCCCCTTTTTTCATATGTCTTTAATTTCTCCTTGTTTTATTCTTCATTTTGAACTTCATATATATATATATATATATATATATATGGGTGACAATATGAAGCAACAGATGAGAAGTTGTTTTACTTGTTGACGATATATAACGATTACCTTATATGATATAGTATTTCCCCTTTGAAACAGTTTTTTATTTTTATTCCTCAGTCTTATATTTTTAAAAATTTTGAATTAATATTTATATTAGGCAGCATCTAATTTTTTCATTTTCTTTCATTTTTTTAAACTTTTGACATCAAGTCAAATGTGAGCTTATGAGTGAAAATCTCGATTAAGATCAGTGTATAAATAATAATTATTTTAAACAAAAAAAGCAATGATTTAAGCAAGTTGAAATAATTTTCGAACTAATTGGTATTTCAAAAAGACTGATCGTTCAAGATTGATCGTTCAGCACGTCAATTTTTAACTTTGCAGTTGTATTTCAGTGGGTAGTAGAGCTTGCATGGAATTTTTTCGAGAGGTTTGACAATTGATATTTACCCAATTAATTATCAAATTTTCTTTTCATTTCATCGTACTCTTGATACATTTTCTCCACACGCTATCATAATGTCAATTTTCTAAGTAAGTTAGTCCAAAAAGCAACAGGAAGTAAGAAAAGAGAAAGAGATTCGCATGCGAAGCAAAAGTTGCTGCTTTTTTATTTATTTCTTTTATTTTCAGCAATTTTAAGTCTGTGCTTATATTACAGTGACACCTGCAGCGTGAATGAGCATGGTGTTTGACGTTGAAGTTTAAGAATAAATACTTCTCGAACGAAAAAAGTTATCAAAAGTTTTTTTTTAATTCCATCGTAATCATTACACATTTTTCGACTCATATTCGTAAATTCTATTTTCTACGTTCAATAATTTTTGCACAGCAAAAGTCAAACATGTTAAGTTTTTAAGCTGCATTTAAGCGTTTTTATTACAGAAAAACTAAAAAGTTAAAAATAATATTAAATAAACTTAAAATTTAAGTATATGAAACACATCAAAAGAAGCAAGGATGCATTGAGAAAAAAGGTATGGTTAAAACTACCAAAATATGGTAAAATTTAACGTAATTGGTGGCTCTATGAGAACACCGAAGTGCTAGTTTTTACCGAAGTGCTTTTCTAACGATTCAAGTAAAATTAAAGTGGCTTTCTAATGTGTGGTAAAATTTGGTAACTGTGGTAAAATTCGTTAATTTTTTTATGATATCTTAAAATAGGGCATAAAAACCCTTTATTCGATTAAATTAGCTTTTCAGTTATGTATTTTTTACTACTATGGTAATAATTACTACTGTGGTAATAACTATAATTTTGAAAACCAGAATTTCCGTTATACCGTTACCATATGAACGACAAAAAAAACAACTATATAGTTTGAATACCGTATATTTTAGCTCTTAATATAAGAAATATGGTGTTTAATAAAAATGTCACTACTCTACATTACGTTAATTTTACCAGAATTCTTTTATCCGTGTAGAATAACTAGAGGAAAGTTAACTTTTCAGCTTGTTTAAATAAACATCATTATGGTTGCCTTTTTTATCTAACTCACGCAGTAACAATTTCAGAAACTTATCAATGCCAAAAATAATCAATGGCAAAAATACCACTTATACTAATTTTTAAAGTACATTAGGTATATATACAATCATGTACATGTATGACACAAAATGTCTTTTCTATATTTTAAGACAATTTTCGTGTTCTTTAATTAAGTTTTAAATTCCACGTTCTATTAAAATATTTCAATAGTGGTCATCATGAAATATAACATTTTGATAGAAAATTTCTCACTTTAAAATGTTTCCTTTGTACGAGGCGCATCCAGAAAGTAAGTTTCCCTATTTTTTTCGAAAAAAGGAACTCACACTTTCAGGAACATATTTATTGGCAACAAATACAACAATGTTTCAGCTATTTTTCAACATAGCCACCACCAGAATTGAGACTCTTGTCATATTGTGGGATCAACTTTTGTATCCGTCAGTCGCAGAGCTCTGCCGCCTGCGAATGGAACCAGCGTGTGACAGACGTCTTCAGCTCTTCGTCGTTGCCAAAACGCTCACCGGAGGACAGGAATTTCCTGAGGTGTAAGAAAACGTGAAAATCACTGGGAGCAAGATCATTGTCATAGAGGAGCACAACACCTGCAGTAAGCATTCCACGCCTCTTGTTTTGAAGGGCACGTCGCAATTTCCGCTGTGTTTCACAGTAACGGTCCCGTTTACTGTTTCACCACGTGTAAGGAAGTTAATGAGCAGACTGCCCTTCCTGTCCCAGAACACCGTGCACATCACTTTCCGTACCGACAGCGTCCTAACGTGGTCCTAAGCGTTGAATTTTGTGTTCGGGTGTCAGGTTTTTCGGCACCCACCTGGCACACGTTGGTTCCATTCACAGGCTGCAGAGTTCTACGACAGGCGGATACAAAAGTTGATCCCACGATGCCACAAGTGTCTCAATTCTGGTGGTAGCTATGTTGAAAAATAGCTGAAACATTTCTGTACTTGTTGACAATAAATATGTTCCTGAAAGTGTGAGTTCTTTTTTTTAAAAAAATTAGGGAAACTTACTTTCTGGAGGCGCCTCGTAAGTACTTAATTTTGGTCGTAATAGAGATGATTAATACGAATCGTAAAAATCAGCAGAAAGTAAGTTTTTTAATGACCAATGAAATTATACATTGTCGTATTCCATGTCGTGAAGTTTGGGTGAAACAGCAGGGTAGAATAAAATCGTAAAATGCGGGGATATTCAACCCTAGGAAGGGTCTGCAACTCTCCGATGTAAAAATTTCAATTTTTAATAAAATGTCATGTAAAAGTAAATATTTCAATAATAAATTCACTCTGAGCGATTTAATCTTATTTTTTTGCCCAAACGGTATTCTAGAATGTTCTCTTACGTACAAGAAGTTTGAAGACCCTTTGTTTAAAAACATTTGATGCTGCAAATTTTTTAAAAATGTTTAAAATGTTCTTATTGAACATTCATTTTTATTAAGACGATGGTTTTAATAGCTGCAGCATAAACATTCAAATAATTAAAAAAAAGGAACAAACACATTTTTGAGACTTTTTGAAACGTATTTGCGTCATATTTACTCAATAATTTCAAAATTTATTCAGCAAAACCATTCCTTTCAGAGGACTAAAACAGCTATCTCCTGACATTTATTTATAGACAAAAATATTAACTTCACCATAAAGTAAGTGAGATAAATGAAATATTGATTTTCATTTTCAAAAAGGAAGAAAAATAAATATTTGGCTTCCTTCCCGATTGAAATAATAATGTCTACATGCATCACATATATCATCTCATCCTTTTCATGATACATTTTCAAATTTTATTTCTATTTTTATAAGAGAAAATATGGTAGGAAATTTAATAGAGTGTACAAAAGGCAGTCGAATGAAAACCGAATACCTGCGACAAAATGATAACGAAAATTGTTTTAGTCAAAAGCAAATGCCAAAGAGTTATTCCACTTGGAGGCAATACCATTAAATATATCTTGATGAAAAAGGTAGATCTGGAACCTCATCCATTCTTGTAATAATTCATCACAAAGAAAGTGACGTGTAGTTGCATGTTTAACAAACATGCTTTAAAATATGATTAAGGCTAAAAATCCTCATATTTAAATGAACAATTGCAAGAAACTGAAGCCGAAAGATATACGTACTTGATGATTAAAACATCAGCTGCTTCAAAAAATGTGTTGTTTTGACAAGCTTCAAGAGTTTCCTTGCATCACTTACCTCTATCTCCAAATCCTGGTCCATAGAGTGAACTTGTTACAACACCATTTTTCCCACGTTTGTCACAAAGTTTTTAGTGTACTATTCTGTTTTGGTTTTAAAATTATTATCGGGCATGTTATCAACATTAATCCTTTAACAGTGACATTTATTTCAGAAAAATGGAAATTTTTTTAACTGTTTAATTTTGTTCTTTATATTATCATAGAAGTCAGAAAACGGTTTTTTATTACAAAAATAAAATTTTAAATGCGATAACTACTGTATTTATAATTTTTACAAACACATAAAAAAGTAATGGATTACACGCGCATCTTATTTAATTGGATCAAATTAAACAAAATTTTGAAGCTAAATATAATATAACTAGTATAATATAGTATAAAAACACAACAATATGATTTTCAATACATAAATTTTGCAAATATTTTACAGTATGGTTTATCTCACATCCACAGCTGACAGCACCCACATTTTCCCTCCCTCGACTGAAGCTCTAATCGCTGAAAAACTAGGACCACTAATGCCTTGTATTAGGAAAATAGGGAAATAAAAATCCTAAAGTAGAAACGATCTCAGCTCGGGCTTCACAAAATAGAAACGTTAATTTTTCTCCTGCTCGAAGTTAGTTCAGGCATACTGCACGTAGTACTTGCCCGAACTGGATTCTGGCGACACTGGCAAGGGGCTAAAGTTACTTATCGGTGTCTCCTGGTTCAGAAAATTTTTTCAAAATCAATTTATTACTGCACATTTCTATATTTTATATTGTACACTAAGAAGTATACGTAAGCGAGAACTGTTTGCCCGAAAACTATTTGATGTAGTTGAAGAGTATCCCATATCGAGTAGTCATTAAAAGTATCCCATATCGAGAGGAACGCTCCTAAATTAAATTTTTCTGAAAATAACCAAACATTACTATATTTTTCAAAATAAAAAGCAAATTATTGTACAATTTTTCCGGTAAAAATTTCTTTCGGTAAAGACTTCTTCAAAACATATTTTTGTAAAAAATTTTGCAAAAAACGGAATGATATTACGCATACTGCAGGTTATTTTTCAGAGAATTACAATAATAATTCTTCGTTTACCTCCATATAGTTTTATAAACTTTCCATAATTACATTTTTAGGAAAACATATCGATAATCTGTAGTGAAACAGGCATGGTTAAGAGTTTAGTAATAAACAACCAGATTTATCTTATTTAAGCAATTAAATTAGAAAAGTTTCACAAGCTACTTTTTTTATATGATGAAATTTCTTGCTATAATTTTCCTTTTTAGAATACCAAACTTATACCAAATATATTTTACAACAGCATTTAAATACTAAAAAACACAACGTTTAACTTTCAAATTATCTAACATAATTTAAAATTAAACTTTTAAAAAAGTTCTGCAACACCCTTGCAGCATCCCTATCTGAAAGATCTCATTTATAGCAATGAAGATTCAAAACACGAAGTTCAGTTTTATCCAAAGTCATTTAGAGCTTATTGTTGAAAGTTTAAACTTTCAACAAATACCAAAAGATAACAACACAAAATAAAAATTCATAAAAATAGAAATTTTCGAAGTGTTGCTGAACTTTATTAACTTTATTGACTTTACATCATGATCTTAGTGAGATGTATCTTCATGATCAGGTATAATTTAGTATAATCTTAGACAAAAGAAAACGCATAGCTGCAAGGTGAAAATAATTATGTTAAAATTTCCGTATTGTATGTTAAAAAAATGTCACGCAAAACAAAAAACTAATTCTGATAATAAAACCAAAAACATACGATAGTTGAAACATTCGTATGGTAACACTTTCTATTCATATGATAACGGTTTCCATTCATATGATAATGCTTAACTGGAAATTCATATTTTCAAAATTGTAATTCTTATAACCACACATTTAGTAGAAAAATATAAAACTAAAAAGTTAATTTTACAGAAGAAATGTTTTTATGCCATGCTCTAAGGTATCCTGATAAAATTATCAAATTGAACCAGAGATTTCAAAATCATATTTTATTCTTAATTTTACCAAAATCATTACCAAAGCACTATGGTAAGAATTAAAGTGTTTTTGGTGAGAGAGGCTAATAAAGGCAAAAACATGGTAAATGTTAGCATATTCTGGTAGTTTTGACCATACTTTATTTCTCAGTGTGTATACGAGAAATATTCAAAGTTACATTTAAAAATAAAACCCATCATTTTGGTTGACACGTTTATATAAAATATACCTCTGAATTCTTGACCAAAAGAATAAAATGTTTATTTATTACGTAAAATATGAACTATTTTATCTAAAGGAACCAACACTTTTTTCACTGAATTTATGTTTCTTTTATTCAATCTCATATATAATATTTTGTATATTTTATTTTCTGTTTGTTAGAAAAGTTATTTATTGGAGCTGCGCTAAATCATGACTACTATTGCTTTCTAAATCCCTTCAGTGAATTTACATTTTTATAAGTTCAGGAAGCCAAACGAGTTATTGAAATTTTTATTCATGCTGGTTCTGCATTTGTCTATTTATGCTAGTTATACCATAGTACAAGAATATATTCATTTTCTTATACTAGTTATTACGATATTGATCTTATACCTTTTCGAATTTTTTCCACTCCAGTAAGTTTATTTTATTTCGTAATTCTCTATGTATTTTCCACATTAAACGTTTCCTTTTTTTGGTTCTATAGTTGTATCTGAATCGCGTTGTGAAACAGATAAGAATGTTTAAAAAGCTTTCAGTTACAAAAATGGGCTCATAAGGGAAAAGAATACTGCTCTTTAATACACTGTCTTGTTGATAAGTAATTCCATCACAGTCTCTAGTAATGAAATACTTCTCGCACACTTTCCAGTAACGTAAATGCGTAATCATGAACGATAATATGTTATCTAGTATCTAATTACTTTCATCCAGTTTATTGTAATGAAATACTTCTCGAGCACTTTCCAGTAACGTGAATGAGCAATCATGTACCTCAATACACTATCTAGTAACTAAGTACTTCCACCACAGTCTCTAGTGGAACATTTCTCGCACATCTTCTAGTAGCTAAGTACTTCCACAGTCTCTTGTAATTAAACGCTTCTCGCATACTTTCTAGTAACGTAAAAACGTAATCATAAACCTCAATACACTATCTAGTAACTTAGTACTTCCACCACAGTCTCTAGTGGAACATTTCTCGCACATCTTCTAGTAGCTAAGTACTTCCACAGTCTCTTGTAATTAAACGCTTCTCGCATACTTTCTAGTAACGTAAAAATGTAATCATAAACCTCAATACACTATCTAGTAACTAAGTACTTCCACCACAGTCTCTAGTGGAACATTTCTCGCACATCTTCTAGTAGCTAAGTACTTCCACAGTCTCTTGTAATTAAACGCTTCTCGCATACTTTCTAGTAACGTAAAAACGTAATCATAAACCTCAATACACTATCTAGTAACTAAGTACTTCCACCACAGTCTCTAGTGGAACATTTCTCGCACATCTTCTAGTAGCTAAGTACTTCCACNATGAATGATACGAAAATGAATACGTAAATACGTAATCATAAACGTTTATCCTGAACGTTAATACACTATCTAGTAGCTGTACTTCCACCACAATCTTTTGTAATGAAGTACTTCTCGCACACTTTCCAGTAACGCAAATGCGTAATCATAAACGATAATATGTTATCTAGTATCTAATTACTTCCATCCAGTCTATTGTAATGAAATAATTCTCACGCACTTTCTAGTAACGTAAATGAGTAATCATGTAACTCAATACACAATCTAGTAACTAAGTACTTGCACAGTCTCTAGTGGAACATTTCTCGAACATCTTCTAGTAGCTAAGTACTTCCACAGTCTCTTGTAATTAAACGCTTCTCGCATACTTTATAGTAACGTAAAAACGTAATCATGAACCTCAATACACTATCTAGTAACTAAGTATTACCATCACAGTCTCTAGTAAAACATTTCTCGCACACTTTCTAGTAACTTAAATACGTAATCATAAACGTTTATCCTGAACGTTAATACACTATCTACTAGCTGTACTTCCACCACAATCTTTTGTAATGAGACACTTCTCGCACATTTTTAATAACGTAAAAGCATAACAGAATGAACAGGGTGCACAAAAAAGAAAAAAAGAAAAAAAGAACACCAGCGATATCTTTTAATCTAATGATCTGATCATTACATTCTGGGATTTAATCAAATGCTTACAGGAGTGACCTCAAATATGCTAATTAATTAGCGGCGGCGATATTTTAATTTACGAAATCAGGCACAAACACATACTTTCTCTGAATAAACATAAATTTTTTTTCCTACCTATTCGAATTTCTGACCCTCAAAATATCTGGGAAATATGGTCCCCACAATTTGGACTCCTGAATCTTAATTCTAATTTTTGCATAATTCGCCATATCTCGAGAACTTTTTTAATGAATTGCAATGACTTTCCTCACTATTATAAAATATGCTTATTCAAAAAGTTGTTGTATATGAATAAATTTTAGTAATTATTTGTTATTTTATGTTATTTTATTTTTTTTAACAAAATATTTAATAGTAAGGTGCACAAATTTTAACATCATTTTAAGAAATATAATTTTATATGAAAAAATTTTTGAATGAAGTCTGCCAAATAATTCCTGAAAAATCGAATTTTGAAATGTTATACGACAAAATACTTACTGATGTTTTCAATTATAACTATAAAAGCAGAAATATACAAATAACATTTGTGGGATTTTTTTAACTCGAAATATTTAAAATATATGCTTTGAAAATTCATTTCAAAAAGCTAACATTTGAAAGATATTTTTAGCAATTTTGAGTTTCTATGATGGCAAACCAAACAGATATATGAAAGGGCAGAAAATTTAAACTCTCACTTTTTGATCTTTTAAACTTTATCCCCATCTTAAATTTCATTTTAATATATTTTTTTTCCATTTCTTAAAACAGAAGTATACTTCGAAAGCTTTTTTGATTGAAAATATGTTTTAGGAAAGAATATATATAATTTTCTTTTTCATTTAACGTTTTTTGAACTTATTTTCTTTCAAATAGTATTCTTAATTTCATGCTCATTCAGAATATTTGGTTCCCTAATTTATATACAAATTTGCAGAAATGATAGAGTTTAGAATAAACATAGTTTTAGTTTAATACTTTTTCTAATAATATTAATAGTAATAAAATGGGAAGTATGGTATGATCATATTAATTTCTATGTTCATTTTTTTTATATCAATATTAATGTCTAAATAATGATCTGGGAAGAAGAAAAATATTTAAAGCAAAACTGCACTCATAAATAAAAAATAGGACGAAAGAGAGATAGAAAAATGATAAAGCCCTTGGGATTTAAGTTATCTTCCTCTAAAGTTCTTTTATTATAAACTTGAGGAGAGGTAGTTTCGACATTTTTCAAACTTTTAGGCGATGCTTTTTCATCAGCAAAACTTTTATTCTATGCTAGAGAAGCGAGCTGCATGGTTAAGAATCTTGGTGGGTTCATTTTCTACCCATAAAATGACACAAAGTTTAAATATTGCAACTTCCTTTCAATATTTTTTTTAACTTTATTTTTTAAAATTAAATCGTGAACATATTTGAGTGTAGGAAGCGTGATTTGTACACAGGAATTGTATCGAAACTTTATTTATTAATGTTGTGATTTTGTCCATATCAAGTACGGGAACATTTAAAATTTTGGTCCTTACGTATTACTCCAACGATCATTTTTGTCAAATCTGTAAATAAATTTGGAATTGGTACAAATTTAAATGATATTCTAATTATAATATACCTATGTCATATTTGTGATCAGTCAATTTTTTTACAATCAATTACTATTTGAAAATCAATTTGAAAAATGCCAAAATAACTTGCACGATGTTGGTGAAAATGATCAGCTGATAATTCCGATGTATATTTTTTTTAAAAGCAGATGAATAGTTTGTAATTTTTAACGTTGTCTTACTATACAAAAGTGCACAAAATGCTTTTACGCCTCCAAATCATTTTCAAAAAAAGGAAAAAAAAATATGAAAAATAAATAAATTAAATATTTTAAAATTGAATTAATCATGAATTAAATTTTTTACATATCTGAGAATATTTCACTAAAATATTATTTTATATTGAATAAAAATATACAATACATATTACTTCTAACTCAAAATTCTTGCTATTATTGTTTCAAAATAGTTAAAAATTCCTGAATTTAAATTTTATGTTTTTCCTTTCTTTTTTGTTTTCTTTTGTTTTTTAAAAAATAAAAAAAAAATTTTTTAAAGATGTATTTAAATTAATGTAAGAAAACTATAAATATTTCCTGTTTGATAGTTATATCAAGAAAATATAAATTAAAGTTTATAAGATAAATTATAATATAAATTAAAGTAGAAAACAAATGATCATTGAGGGGAAAATTTTCAAAGTTTCTGCATCAATTGAAGTTCAATCTTAGTAAAAGTGTAATTGGATTATTTGTTTTTTTAGAAGTTAATGAATTAAACTCATCATAAAGAAGTTTACGAAGTAAATTTTTTTTTGAGCTGTCCTAAAAATAGGCCTAGTGTTTTTCTTCCTAGATATCTCTTTGTTGGTAAGGCTACGAAAATGAATAACGAAACTGATATGAAAAGAATGAATGATACGAAAATGAATATGAATATGAAAATGATGATACGAAATAAATGAATGATACGAAAATGAATACATGCATTAATGTAATTTTGTCTCCTCAGTTTTCGTATTATTAATAAGAAAATTTTAAACTGAATATTTGAGCTTTTCATATTCGCATCGGATAATAATTAACACCGATGTTATGATTTAAGTGCAGATGGTTTTGTTTTATGTAATCAAAAATAGTAATACTAAAATAGTATTACGTAATTTCAGTAATTTTTTCTAGCTTATAGCATGGGTGAAAGCCCTTATATAGCAAGACGGAAAAGAGAAAAACCTGGTACGTAAAACATTTCATTCCAGCATTTTTTTCGAAAAAAATGAAATATCTGTAACTATCAAGATTTCTTTTATAATTCTGGCATATATATAAAACTGCTTCTTTTCCAAGATAAAGTAGATATTGTTGAAAAATTTAAAAAAAGAATAAGTAAACTCCTCCCCAAAACTAGCTATAACTGAAATGGTTTTACTACCAGCCTTTCCTCTTTTCCGTCTCGCTTTCACCCCTGGCTTATAGCTCGAATTAATATTTGATTAAAGGTTTCTTTGGGAGATTTTTGATATTTTTTTTAATAACAGCTTTCATTTCCTTTATTCTTAATTCTATATCGTTTATGTAATAAGAGTTAACGCAATCGACATTCATGCACGTGCATTAAGTACATTTTAAAGTCTAACAAGCTAACAACTTAAGTTAAATAAATATTTCAAAAGAAGAAGGATTAACAAAAGCTGGCGCATTAATTTCTTAGACAACATATTTTTTAGCCTCAAATGCATTGTTAAAAAATTATATTGTTGAATAAAGTTAATGAATAATCAGATGTTTCGAGTTACTATTCTGTTCGGAGCATAGGAGTTCCTTTTGATTGGAGATGAATGAAACAGTCCCTTAGTTTTAAAAAATTTATTAGCTAAAACATTTAGAAAATAGAGCTATTTCAAGCTCACAACTATAGCTCAAATGCTGACCGGACTGTGTGGGGACCAGAGAACTGATCTTGCATCAGAAAGGCTCTGGGTTCGAACCCCGGACGAGGCGTGGATGTTTTTTCGTTCTCTCCACCATATGTCCTTACTGTGGGAGTTGGCCTACCTAATATGAAAGAGTGGTCAACAAATCTGCCCTAATACGCCTAAATTAACGTTCTATATATAACTTCTAAATATATGAGCCAGTGATGAAAGCCAGTTATTTTGACCCGATTTTAGATCGTAAATATTGGTCCTATTGCTTTGAAACTCGAAGTGTCCAGAACAATCATTTTGTCGCCAAAATAGTCGTTAACATTATAATCAAGTCGGAAAAAATATCGCCAAACTGAGTCTTTCATAAAAGAATACGTTGGCCTTTTTCCCCCCTCTAAGTTACTTCAGAATTCCGAGACATACTTGCAAATTTTCTAATTAAATTGCTTATTTTGGGAACGTTTGAGATATTTAATCTTATAGCAAAAGAATGTTTACTAAACTGTACAAATATTTTCAAATTTATAACAGTACTTTATTTCTATAAACTATACACCTTACGAAGTTTGAACACTCTTTTAAAAATATTATTATATATTATTAAATTTGGCATATTAAATTTGATAGCACTGTACAAATTTTCACGGCACTGTGTGTTAATTTAAACGGAAATTAGGTTCAATTACGGGTCAAATTAGCTGGAACCTTAAAATTTTGCTATGCTAAGCAATATTCTCATACTTCGTTACCATTTTTACATGGCACTATGATTCAATTTGAACGGAGAATTGATACAATCACAGTTCAAATTTATAGCAATATTAATGCGGTGCTATATTTAACCCTATTATCATACTTTGTGATCATTATAAAATGGTACTATGTGTCATTTTAAAAGAAAAATTGGTTCAATTACGGATCAAACTTGCTGCAATCCTTATATACTGTTCAATCATATTATCAATCATTATTACACATCAGGCGGCATTATGTTTAAATTAGAAGGGGGAATTGGTAAAATGTAGCACCTTATAAAGGTTTCAGTAAATTTGAAACGTATTGTGGTTCATAGTACCTATATATCAGTGATTAAGTGATTTTTTACAGAGTTTACTAATTTGAAATATAAATACCCAGTTTCTCTATTCTTTTGCACTAAAGGACAACAACTTCTTACAAGAAGAAGTACTGAGATTTTAAGAAAAGAACTTAGAATGAAGCTTAACTAAAGTACCTACTTAATGAGTTCATTCACTTTTAAAACAACCTCAACAGTAACTAAGTCAAGTAATAATTCTTTAATTGCAGGAATTTTGCTTAATCGCTGTACTTAAAATCACATTATTGTTTCCCGAAAAATAATTATCCAATTGTTTAGTACAAACTGGAGGAAGATTTAAGTATGCTTAACAGTCGAATTTTATTATCTTTGTTTTACGTTGTAGATTTATTTTAATAATAATGATTTTTGAAGAAATATTGAATATTATAAATTCATGGCTTTTCTAATATTTTTTTTTATTTTTAAAAAGATTATTGTTTGGTTTGGATGCTTATAATGCTATTATCTGTACTAGTAGGATTTCAAAAATTTATAAAATAAGCTTACAGTTTATAAGATATTTTTTTAGTTGCTTATAACATTATTATACAAATACATTATTTTATAACATTATTTTCGATATTATTGGTACATTTATTAATCTGTGAACAATATATTATTTACTGTAAGAAATATAATTCAACAGAAGGTAAACTCGCTAATTTATATGTTATAATTACAATATAATTAATCAGAAAAAACTAATCTAACTGTAACTGTATTCTACAAATGATGTATTATTTACTACTAGGAGGCTTCGCCCCCTGCTCGCTGGCGCTCACCAACCCCCGGAACTGCTTTCACAGTTCATTTCGGATTGCTTCGCAATCCAATGCTCGCTTTTCTCGCTCATTGGATACATTCTTAACGTCTATTTTTTGTATACTTTTTTGAATACTGAAGTTCCGAAAACTTTTCACTGTAGAGAATTCTGAACCTGTACATTTCAATATTAATTTGAAATTGCAAACAGTTCCCATATTTTTCTTAATCACACTATTCTAAATTTCAGTTGTTGAGAAAAGTAACTGTTGTAAGTTTTGTTTTAAAGTCTTTCCCACCAGAGGGCT
>NC_092210.1:25447344-25491923 GCF_043381705.1 Parasteatoda tepidariorum
AGTTTAAATGGGCCTTTCATGTTATATCATTAAATTTAGTAATACTATTTCTCGGGCATTAGGTTTTAACTCTTATAAGAATATACATATTTTTTTCTGTTAATGTACAAATATTTTTCCGATGTGTTTTGGATATTCCTTCTCTAATAAAAAGAGATACCATTTTGTTTTCGTTTGCATAAGAAAGAATATCAAGCATTTTTCTTTTTTAAATATAATTAGCCACAATAAAGAAGGAACGTTGCAATGCTACGTGCTACATTAACGACGTCTCTAGAGTAACTGAATGACTGTTTATATAGAAATCGCAGGTATTAGTCTCATACAACAACGCCCCCTATAGTTCGTTGCGATCGCGAATTTTTTTTGTTACATTTATGCAAATATTTTATCTTGTTTAATTTGGGTGTGGGGATTTTATGCCTGAAATTAGTTTTGCTCCTAAGGGCGCTTTTCATTACACTACATGATACCGATAAAATCGGGCAACAAATGTGCGAACGGCATTGTTCGTTGCCAGATTGTTTAAGCAATTTTTTTTGAAGTTATACTTCTTATGCGACTTCCAACAAGGTTGCGTTAAATCTTTAACGTTACATTTTTATTGGCCGGGAAATCACGTGGTAGGATCCAGTTTTCCCTCATTCATTTCCATATTGTTCTGATTCTCACAAGCATAAAAATAATAAAGTCATAAAAGAATTGTTTTTCTATAAATATTTTTTTAGTTTGTTTAGATACACATATAATTAAATGGGGTAGTATTTTTTATTTTCAAATTTAGTGGATAACAATTGTAAAAAATGAGTAAGAACAATCCCACGGACAATGCGACGGATTTAAGGTTATGTCAAGGTACGTCTCTTGTGAATATCAATTGATTGTTAGGTTTTCTCTTCTGAAATTTCATTATGACGCATTCACATACATTATTAATACAAATAAATTTTCCAGGTCGAGACGATGAGGCAACCACAAGCACTTCCACTGGTTCAAAAGGGAAAAATGCACAATATTACCGTGATTACAGAGCACGAAAGCGAGCGGAGGAGGAAAAAGAGTCGTTGAATAGAACTAGTAATCCTTCTACGACTGCTCATTCTTCTACAATTGGGTATAATATAGCCTACGTCACAGGTTGTGTTGTTCCTACTAAATTTAACCCATGAACGGCATTGTCTGCGAGCCTAACTTCAAGCCACAAATAAACAAACGAAGTGTTCGATCGTTTAAATAGCTGCTCGCCAGATTTTATTGCATTATAAAGAAAAGTTATTGAAACTAAATACAACTAAATAAACAACAACAACTAAAACAAATAACAACAACTACTAATAACAAAAACTAAATAAACAACAACTAAATTCCATTCGTTTAGCATTGCGTCATATGTTGTTCCTACTAAATCGAAGTAGTTGTGTTTTTTTCATATTATACCCAATTAACGTCGCAGGTTGCGAAGTTTAACTTCTTCCGAGCGGAGGGACACCACGCACTATTTTTTTTCACTTGTCCAATATCGTTCGTCCGAGAAGTAGAAATTCTTGTTCATTCAATGTTTTGAACTTGAGTGAGCAGTTGTTTGTTTACGTTCTGCTGCGATTTCTTTTAGCAAACGCTTTTTCTTTAAATCGAATTAAAATATCGATTTAATTTAGAATAATCATTTTAGATGGTTTTTTAAATGAGTTTTATCAAATTTATCTTTTGAAGCCATTCTATCATGCTTCAAAAAATGCTTCAGTTGAATCAGGGAACAGGCTTTTGATTATTCAATCAAGCAGAAAACAGAAGTTAGATCGAATTCTGTTTGAAATACATACGGGTCTTTATTTGACTTTTTATCAAACCACTATTACTATTTATATATTATTTTTTTATTAAAGCATATGATGGATTTATAAAAATTTTCAACAAATCTTTTATGATTGTTTAAGTCTTTCAACCTCATTATAATGTAAAAAATGCAACATCATAAAATTAAAAATATATAACCAGACATGAGAAGGAATTATATAAAACTTTTATTTCCGTGTTTATTTTTAGAGTTTAATTTTTTTTTCAAATACATGAAAAATGAAAGACAGCTATTTTTAAGATGTGCAACAACAAATAAAATCGGCACGATTTGAGGAGAAACGTGCGTGCTTAACCGATATTCGATTGCGATAAACGATATCGCCTTGTCGGATACGACATAATCGCTATCGTATCGGCGAGTGAAAATGCGCTCTGTTTTTAACCATGTATTTTACTTGACCTTATGTCGTTCGCCGACAATCGGATCTGTTTCGTCGGTATCATGTCGTATAATGAAAAAGAGCTCTAAAGCTGCATATTCTTTCTAAAGAACATTTTTAGTCTACTTTTTGTCGAATTGTGCAGGTTCAAAAATGTTATATATAACACGGGGTCACATAAATGTTGTGACAGACTTCCAGGGATTGAGTCAGTATTACAATTGCATAGAAACCCATGCTTGGAAACGTCACCGTACGCAGCTATTGGTGCGTTCTTAATAGGATCTGTTTAGAAACACACAAAGAAACAGTTCTTAAGAGGGAAGCACCTTTAGCGGCGTAAGACGATGTTTCCGGGGTATGGGTTTCCATGCAATTTTAATCATAATGATGTACCCTAACTCCCCTAGAAGTTTGTCACAACATTTATGTGATCCCCTGCTCTATATGACGTTTTTAAACTTGTACATTTGAACAAAAATAGACTAAAAATGTATATCTTAAAATAAATCTGCAGCAGGAGAGAAAAATCAATTGCAGATTTGAAGTCAGTGATATGAGAGGATGTGAAATCCGTAAAAATATCTCATGCAACAGAAAAAAAGTTTATTGTCTATTACCCCGAATTCAAAATATTCCTAACATTGTCTATATATCCGAAATTCAAGAGAGGTAAATATTAATTGTGTTATAATTTCAGGAGTTACTGTTAGAATACCTACCTACATTATCGAACTATTTTCAATTCTAGCACTTCAGTGTCTTTTTCTTATAAATCAGCATCTTAAAAATTCATGCCAATTTCTTTTAGTTAATAAAAATGTCACTTTACGATCAATACTATCTTATTTATCAAAATTTCAGCTTTCTTATTTAATGCCATCTTAAATCTTCATGTCAACTCCTTTAAGTTAAAATAAAAAGTTAGTTTTTACGTTAAGATTAATATAATCTTACTTTTTAACATCTTAGCTTTCTGATTTATCAACTTTCTTATTCATCAGTATCTTAAATCTTCATGTTCAATTCTTTTTTAGTAAAACAAAAAACTCTGTTCTTATGATAACGTTAATACAATCTTAACTAAAATAAAATTCTTTCTCAGTTTTTCAGCTTTTTACTGATAGTAAATAATGCGTACTTGTCATCATTGATAATAAATAATGCGCATTCGAGATTAGAAATCGTTGAGTTTGAAGTAATATTTCTTTTTACTCTTTTACAGATTTGTGGCAGTCACTCACCCATTACGTCCTCGAATGACCAAAACTTTGGCATTAATCATCATTTTCAGTATTTGGACTCTCAGCTCTCTTTTATCTATACCATCCATATTGTACGCAACCACCATCACGTACAAATACGCAGATCAGGGACAGCGGACCCTCTGTTATTTGGTGTGGCCTGATAACACCTCTGGCAAGTCGTATGCGGATCATGTGTAATAATTTCTTTCCCCCTTTACTTTATTTGATGATTTAAATACACTGGTGGACAAAATTAAGAGATGGAAGACATTTTCCCAAATATCTCAAAAAATACTGAATATAAATAAATGAAATTTGGTATGGATAAAGCTTATTCCATGATAATAAAGTATGAAAAACAAAAATGAAAGTGCCATTCACTGGCAAGACCTATTGTCAATAAATCCAATGTAGTCTGAACTTAAGGATAAAAGATGACAATAAAAGTAAGGTGTGATGCCACACATATTTATTTTCTATCGTTTTAAAATATCTTTGATTTCTTAAGCTGATTTTTTATTAATAGAATTACATTTAAAAATAAATCACAAACTTAATCTTTTTAAACGAACATAAAATATTTATTTCTTCTCTTCTAGATTAATGTAACGGATACCTTTTTTATTTCATTACTAATGCAGACTTATATATTCACTGTCGCCTTTAATCGAAAACAAAAATCTATTTATAACTTTTTATTCTAATTTTCCAACGGCTAAATGTTTCGGTTGCATGGTTGTAATAATTCACATAAATTTGTTGGCGACTCGTGATCGCCAAGGTATTATTTTAACTCTATATTGATATGCTGGTTGGCCTTGTTTTGGCTATGCTATATTTTAATAAATCGCCAATTTTGGATCTCCTACCAATGCTTCGGTGTCCAAAACTACTTTTACTTTTTAATTTGGCATTTGACTAGGCAGGTCGTGGGGATTGTCTCCCATGGCCTGACCTATTTTAATATTACTATGCAAAACTGATTCAACTGAAATTTATGGATAATATTTAGTTTTGTATCTCGAGCTCTACAAATACTATACTACTAAATAAAAGCTTTTTTTATTAATTCTAATCCGGCTCAACTATTGTTTTCATCATCCCCTGTTTATCATCACCATCTGCAATTGGTCAAAATATCTACAACTACTCCCAACAACCTGAGATTTCCATATCTCAACATAAATTGACCCTTTGGAAGAATTCTATCTTCAAAAAAAATGGTGCCTAGCTACAAGGAGCGAAATTGGGTTATAAACGCAAAGTTAAAAATCATCGAATCTTCAATTCTTCATTCTTTTAATCTTTACGGCTACTTCATACTGGAGGAGAATGCTATGCTTAGCGGAGAATTTGCAATGCTGCGAATGGAATTGGAATTATGGAATTGGATGAATCTTGACTGTGGAATGGTTTACGATGCTCTATTTCGTCTGATGTTCGACATTCCCCCTCCTACGCTACTCGAAAGAAATATCTATTAATTTATGATTCATCATAAAGAAGAAACTAAATTTGTGTTTCCTTCAACTCTCGTCTTGCTTTTGATTTCGTTTTCATCAGGATTTCATCGAACAGTCATCCGTTACGTATCCTTTCAATTATTTATATTTTATGTTTACAACATTTAATTGAATTTAAAATTTTTGTATGACAAATTGATAGAGCATTTGACTTAAAATTTTTTTTAGGAAGAAGGAATATTCTTCAGTGTGCCAATTTTAGAAGAAAGATATTATTTCCAGTGTGGATGGAGGTTGTATTTGTATGGTGTACAAGTTGAAGATTATTGGCAAATTGAAGATTGATGCAGAAATCAGGAGGGTGATGAAAATAATAGTTGAACTGGATCATATTTAATAAAAAGCTTTTATTTAGTAGTATATTTGCAGAGCTCGAGTTACAAAATATCATTCATAAGAATTTCAGTTTAATAAGTTTTGCATAGTAATATTAAAATAGGTCAGGCCATGGGAGACAAATCCCCCACAACCTGCCTAATCAAAAGCCAAATTAAAAAGTACGTGTAATTTGTTCCAATCGGACACAGGAGAAGCATGGGATGGAGATCCAAAATTGGCGAATTATCATAGTATATCATAGCCAAAACAAAGCCAACCAGCCTATCAACATGGGTTTAAAAGAACACCTTGGCGATCACGAGTCGCCAACAAATTTATGTGAATTATTATAACCATGCAACCGAAACATTTAACTGTTGGAAAATTAGAATAAAAAGTTATAAATAGATTTTTGTTTTCGATTAAAGGCGACAGTGAATATATAAGTCTGCATTAGTAATGAAATAAAAAAGGTATCCGTTACATTAATCTAGAAGAGAAGAAATAAATATTTTATGTTCGTTTAAAAAGATTAAGTTTGTGATTTATTTTTAAATGTAATTCTATTAATAAAAAATCAGCTTAAGAAATCAAAGATATTTTAAAAGGATAGAAAATAAATATGTGTATGCCAATTGTGGCATCACATGAGGCTTGTACAGTGTGTGTTGCCTCTAGTATGGTGTATGGTCACCCCTAACAGACAGACATCATGCACAACGAGTATGCATGCTGTTAATAAGGGAGTTAAGGAGGACTTGTGGAGGACCCTCCCATTCTTCCACCAGAGCATTTTTTAACTCCAGAATGGTTCTGGGGGTAGGTTGGCGCATCGCAATAACTCTCCCAAGAGCATCCCAAGCATGTTCAATAGGATTCAGGTCGGGGGATTCGGCTGGCCAATTCATTCGTTGAATTTCCTCGCTTTCCAGATACTCATCAACCATGAGAGCTCTGTGTGGTCGCGCATTGTCGTCCATAAAAATGAACTCAAGACCAACAGTGCCCCTGAAAAGACGCACATAGGGCTCTAGGATCTCCTGCCTTTACCTCTGGGCATTCACGGAACCATTGTCAAACACATGGAACGGTGTGCGGGCATGTGCGAATGAATGTGCGAAAATGCTTTCCATTTCTTAATTTTATCCACCAGTGAATGATTTTGAAAAGTGAAGAAAACTAATTCATTTTTCTTTTTATTTACACTCAAAGTTAACTTATTTAATTTTAATTATGTAAATAAATATAGTTTTTCATTGGTTGGATATTTAATATTCTAATATCTGGATATTTATTACAAAATTGCGAAAAGGAAAGGAAAAATATAATGTACTTTCCGAGTAAAATTAAACACACCTTAGTGGTTTTAGGGATTTACATTAGCTCAAGAATATTCTTATTATAAAAGGTATCAAGACAAAAAGGTTTTAACTCACGATGAGACGAAGAGTAAAAAATGGGAATCAATTAATTTGACATTGTTTAAAAACTTAAGATTTTATATATATATATATATTAATATATATATGAGATTCGAAAAGAAAACCTAATTAGAAACATAATTAAAATAAATTACTCGAAATTGATATTTATACAATAATATCAATATTTTCCGAGGATTCAGTGAAAAATTTGATACAGCATATCGGAGCGAGTTTTTTTTTATAGATTGCTGAAAATTTTTTTTTTTACTATGAAGTGCTTCCAAAAGTCTTAAGAAACGTGAAAATCTTTTCCTTGAGATACGTTATATATATATATATATAATAATAATAATAATAATTTGCCTTCAAAAGATAGATAATTCAAGAGACTTTGGCTAACTTAAATAAATGTTGTTGTTGGCTGCTGCTGTTGTTGTTGTAGTTCATTCACGTCGCACTAGAGCTGCACAATGGGATATTGGCGACGGTCTGGGAAACATCCCTGAGGATGATCCGAAGACATGCCATCACAATTTTGATCCTCTGCTGAGGGGATGACACCCCTGCTTTGGTAGCCCGACGATCTGCACGCGAAGTCGAGCACTTTACGGTAGAACAGTTTAACGAGGACCAATACCGCACACCCTCGGCCCCTACACAGACTGATCCAAGTGGTTACCCTCCCGCACACTGACCGCAACCAGTGATGGTTGACTTCGGTGATCTGCTGGGAACCGTGCCTTAACGATCAGTCCACTGCGGGACTGTTGTTGTTAGCATATGCTTGTTGGGGCAGAGGGGTGCGATTGTTCTTGTTTTCCAGAGGCGCCATCTATGACCAAGAATTCGACTTCTGCCACAGCCATACGTCACACCGTTTATAGGGTTTGACCCATTCATACATCCAATCATTCATCCATAGATCGTAATTTTGACTTGAATCAGAGAACGATCAATCTCCAATTCAGTACCCCCAGAGGTATTGATTTGTTATGGGAACATGGAGGACTTTGCAAGTCGATAGATTTAACGTGCATCAGTCACCATTTTACTACACGGGGAGTCTTTGGCCGGCGGGGTTCGAACCCACGAACTCTCGAACATTGGTCCGGCGCCCTACCGACCAGGCTATAAATGCCTAGATTTTGGAATATAAAATACCTAACCCATAAAAAGCTTAATTTACTTACATAATTAACTCTAAATAACTCGTGGGGGTGTAAACAAAAATAAGAATGGATTCATTTTGTCACTGTTTTTTTGATTTTCGAAATCACTCTTATGATTTTGAAGACGTTTCACTTGTTTACACATAAAAAATTTAAAAATTGAATGTTATGTAATTTTGCTTGCTTTTTTGTAAAAACCAGAAAGATTGACTTCATTAAAACTCAATAAAAATAATCCTTGACAAATAATCTTTAATTTTAAAATATATTAATGTTAAAAACATTTGGCATTTAATGAGACTAATTTTCATAATAATTTCCTCATCAAGTAACTAAACAGCAGCTTCGTTGAAAAAATTCGTTAATTAATATAGATTAAGACTTCTAATGCCGGAACAAAATATTTTCAACGCTTAAATTACGTAAGTAAAGTCTTTATTACAGTGAATGCATAACAGACATCAATTTTTCTCTCTTTTTTTAAGCTTCAAGCTTTATTTTAAATTTTTTCCTCTTAACTAACTTTATCATAAATGTTGTTGAAAATTAGAAAAAAAAGTTTTTGCAATGCATTATTTCAAATTCCAGTCATGAAATAAAATCCACTAGACACGAGTAACTTGCCATTTATTTGTCATAAATTGTTCGAAAGAATTGATGTATCAAATTTCTTCACTTTTCTTTTAATTTTTCATTCCAATTTAAAATTCTTAACGAAAGTAAAACCAGTTATATATTTTCATCGACAATTGCTTTGTGTAAGAATATAAACAGAAAAAAGAATCATTAAATATAACCAGTAAAAAATTGTATTAAATATTCTTCAATATATTCGTTGCTGAGTTTCGGGAAGATATTCTAGTCATACAAATAATAACTATTCTATAAATAGTTATGTAGTAAAAATAACGTTTCTTCTTTAGAATTTTTGAGTTTAACTAGTAGTAATAACATTAATATTTTATACAATATAGCAATATTTTTTGAAAATATTTTGTCACTGAAATATTTTAAAAACGTATGATTTACAGCAAGTTTTATTTGTAACTATACAAAGAAGAAAAGTATTTAAATTGTCTTAAACATAAATTTCAAATTGAATCTATCTTTTAGGTTATATATATGTTATATGTTCTTCTTGATACTAATTTCCAAAGCAAAAATTTTATTTTTTATTTTCGACACATTATATTTTTAAAAATTTCAAAACGAATTTATTTGAATTTCAGATACGAATTTTTTAACCTTAAAACGGGATTATTCACTCTAATTTACGTACTAAAAACTATTTTTAGGTACAATATAATCTTCCTTCTTGTCACCTATGTCATTCCAATGTGCTGCATGGCTGTTACCTACACATGGATTGGTTGCATACTTTGGAGAAGTAAAGTTATTGGAGAGAATTCAGATCCACAGAATAATGTGATCAAATCCAAACAAAGGGTAAATTAGTTTAAATTTAATTCAAAAAATAATTTTTAATGAATATGTATACGAGAATTGTAAAAATGTAATTCATTCTTCTACGATTTGAAATGAATGAATAGTATTATTCAGGAAATTTCGCTGGTTGTATTTATATTTATTTTACTATGTCTCAAAATAAAGTTAACTATGCATTTCGCTTCGCCAATTATCTTAAATATAAGCGTAAATTATGTTTTTGGCTCTAGTTTTATATCAATTGAAATGTATCATTGGATTATAAGTCACAATTTTTAATTCTTATTTTTAAAGACTGATTTTGTGAGGAAAAATATGAAGAATGGATGCTCTCACTTTTGTACGAAATATCGAGTTTTAAACGTTGTTTCATTTTCTAAAAATCAAATTATGCACAAGGCTCTTTTATGTCAATTGAATTGTATCTTTGAGCGAAAAGTTATCCAATTTTAATTTTTAAAAACAGCTTTTCCAACGAAAAATATTAACATCGGATGCTTTCACGCGCTTTAAATTGAGGAATTTTAAACGTTATTATTAAAATTTAATCTATATAATCTGTACAGATAATTTATAAAAAATAGCTTGTACCTCATACAAGCTTTAGCCATTTAAGAGATTTATGCAATAAATATTTTTTTAAAAAAATGCACATCTAGGAAAATAATGTTGTTTAAATGTAAATAAAGTAACTATAAAAATATTTTTTTTCGGATTCATATAGTTTTACTTCAATAACTTTTGTTATGAAAAAGATTCTCTATATTTTTAAAAGACTGCATCCATTTTATATTTCTTACGAAACTTTTTATGTCGCCGTTAGTCAGAATTTTACCTTCTTATATTGCGCATTTAAATTGACATACTTTAAAATTTTTGTTTTCTTTAAATCTTTACTCCCCTAATCCCCGAGAAAATAGTGTTTTCTTTTTGCATAATCGAGCGTCTTTTAGAAAGAAAATCTATCAGCTGAAAACTATTCGGTTATTACAGGTATGAAAACATGAAGTCTAGACAGTAAATTGAGAAGTTTTCTGTATTCGAAAATGAAATTTAATTTAAATGTTAGGAAACGTACAAATTTAAATCTTCTATGCTTTATAATAAAACTGTTTTATACTGCACTTGAAAATTCATTTATTTATGGTCCTGAAATAACATTCAAGAATTTCAGGCTAGAGGTAAAACTTATATTCATTGTAAGTTTTATAACAAAGGTTCTTAGCAGAAAGAAATACATTTTTCATTGTTCTGATATTTTCAAACTGTCTTATCTGTCTGTGCTATTGTAAAGAAAATACTACACTTTTGGCACAAAAAAAAGAAAGACTATTAATTTTGACATTAGAAAAATCCATTCTACCCTAGTTGTATATGTGAAAAGCAAGAAAAGAAAAAGAAATTTTTTTTATCACATTATTGGTGCATTTATAACAAATTAAAACCTCTAGAGCAGTGGTCCCCAACCTTTTGTGGACCATCACCCCCCTCTTGGGGTTGGCTGACACATATCGACCCTTTCTCTTTTTTCTAGGAAAACCTTTCATTGTTGCTTGTGAGCAACCAAACACTGAAAATATGCTATGTTATTTGATTTTAATTTAAATTGTAATGCAAATAAAGAGGCACATTTATCCAGTCATTTTTATTAATTAAAAAAATTGTGCATCTTTTTTTTTTCAAAAAAAAAAAATGATATTTAAAAGGAAATAATCACAGCAAAAGTTCATTTTTTTAAATTCTTATTTTAATGTAATCAAGAAAAAAATAAAACGTTAACAACTAAAATTTGAGAAAAAAATGAAGAGGGAGAAAGTACATTTTTACCACTTCAATGACTGGCCTGTGCTTTGGTTTATTTCAAGTTAAAGCTTGACTGTCAGGTTTTATGCTCGTCAGATTTAAACGCGGGTCTCCTTTGAAGCAAATGTCCAACCTAGCTTTGTGAGCAGCTGGAAGACAGAACTAAATCTTCTATCCACTAAATATGCTGACGTGAACGAAATGAGAAGCGGATCAGTTTATTTCAACAATTGTGGATAAGTGTGAATAAGCTTTACCCAAGCTAACTCGTAACCGTAATTTTTAAAAACAACTTAAGCCTCACAATCATACTTCAAATCTAAAATCTCAGTCTACAAAGAGGAAGTGAGCTTATCCATAACTTCAAAAGAGAAGGGATCGAAAATCCAATCCGGAATTTCTAATTTCATCAAATCTTTAAATCTTGATTCCATAACTGATCAAGGTGATCAGTAAAAATTAAGATTTTATTTTCGAGAATCTCGATATCTGCCATTGAACACTTTTTAAGAGTTGGAAATTGCATTAGCTCTTTGCGACCAATGTTTGACTTGTAGATATCAAACTTGGTGATGAATGAAGATATGATTCCCTTAGCCTTGATAATGTTCATTTTATTTCCTTGAAGTTTTGCGTTGATTTCCTTCATTTTTTCAACACTATCAGTGAGACACGCAGTTTCCAACTTGCGTTGCTTCAAACTCTCACTTAAAACAGGATCAGTGGTGTCGAGAAACTCAGTAACCGAATCCAGCAATTCGAAGAAACGGCTCAGTTTCATTTTGAAAGCCATTTCACAGCTGCATGCCGGAGCAGGAATTCGAAATCTTCATCATTTTCATGGCAAAGTTTTCGGAGCAAGCGGTTATTAGGAGAATTAGCTTTTATTTTATTGATGCCAGAAATAACCAATTTTTCTCTGCCAAAAGTTGACGATGAATGACATAATGAATGGTGAGATAACTTCCGGTACTTTTTTTTTAAGGTGACCAAGAAACCCAGTATGACAACCAGACATGGTTGGAGCACCATCTGTAGCACAAGCACTTACATTTGTGAGGGGAATTTCTTTTACCTCAAAATAATCTTTGACCAATTTAAAAATCGACGATCCTTTTGTATCTGTGTTCAAAGTTCTTGTAAACAACATTTCCTCGTTAATCTCCTTACTCTCATTTATGAATCTCACGTAAGCTAAAACAGCTTTGTTATCTATCACAGTTGATTCATCAATCTGCAACGCAAATTTACCTTCTTTCAGAAATTTGATGAGTTTTGATTCAACGTCGGCGGCCATCTCATCAATACGCCTGGAAACAGTATTATTGCTCAGAGGAACAGAGTGACTTATCAGATTGCGATACCAAAACGTATGACGAAAATGATCCTGCACTTGAATTTTTTTAAATTTTTAACTATCATAATTCTTTGTCTACACCAGAACCAAAGGTTTCATATATATTTTCAATTTCAATCTCAAATAGCTTTTATTATTAATATTATTAGCAATTTTTATATTTTGAGTACTCGTCGCCCCCTGATCACCACCCTAAGGATTATCGCCCCCTTGAGAAGCTCTATCGCCCCCTTTGGGGCGATCGCCCCCAGGTTGGGAACCACTGCTTTAGAGGTACTGGATTGGAGATCGGTCGCTCTCTGATTCAGGTTAAAATTATGATCTGTGGATGAATGAATGAGTGGACGTATGAATGGGTCAGCCCTATAAACGGGTGTGACGAATGGTACGGCAGAAGTCGAATTCTTGACCATAGATGACGCCACTGGAAAACAAGAACAATCGTACCCCCTCTGCCCAAACAGGCATACGTCAACATGGTGCATTTCTATCTCGGATGCTTTTAATAATTATTTTACTTAACAGCGTAGAGAAGCAGCTTCTATAGAAGAGATTTTTAAAGAGGAGAGCTTCTGTAGCTTCTAGTATAAAATAGTTTATTAATTCGATAACTAAAAGCTTCTATAGAATCAAAAATAATAATTTAAAAGTACAAATCACGTGATTTATCTCCGTGCTTACATATATATATTGTTTCATTTCGTTATGTTAAGTTCGTTTTGTTATTTATATTATTTAGCCGCTTATTTTTTTAAAAATTGTTTTCCACCTATTGATAACAATACACACAAATACGCAGAACCAGCAGGCATAAAGTTGTAATAAATAAATTTTTTTATAAAATATATTTCAGATATTAATAATTAAAAGAAAGAATAGCTTCAATTTTTATAAATAATAGTTATAATCAACTAAAAATAAAAATAATAAAAATTACTATTTGTAATATAAATGATAAGAAAGCTACAATTAATCAATTATTAAAAAGTTGATAAACTGTAATTTTAACACACCCAAAATTACGTTCATACTTGTTAACAAAATTAATTTTTAAAACCGAAATTATTCTCTAGTCATAATTATTACTAATGCTAATATTTATAATTATGACTAATAATCACCTCGGCAGAGGAATTTAGGGAGTTAATCTGCAGCATTTTATCTTTATAAATTCAAATTTCTCTGCGAGCCTAACATACTCACATATTTGTGTTGTGTTTAATGCAACTTGCCGAATACCAGCAAGCCTGCTTGGTGAAGGTGCAGAGGGTGCTCTTCTTGTTTTTTAGTGGCACCATCTATGACCAAGAATGTGTTTTTATCCAATCACACACAATTCACTGTCTATTTTTAAAGGCTGGACCCATTCATTCATCCACAGCTCGTTATTTTGACTTGAACCACGTAACAATCAATCTCAAATTCAGTAACCCCAGAGGTATAAATTGTTACGGGAACTTAGGGGGTTTGTAAACCGGCAGATTTAACGTGCACCAGTCACCATTTACTACAAGGGAAGTCTTCAGCCGACTGGGATTGAACTCACGTCCTACCAACCAGGCTATCCCGGCCCTTTAGTCACATCCAAAGACTGTAATTACAAATAATCAGCTGAAAGTAACTTACATGCAAGTTGTTTTATACACTGACACTAAAAAACGTAAACATTCTCCATAAAATTATGGCTGTATTCGGGTGATAGGAAAAAAAAAACGAACTCTTTACTTTTTGTTCCGCAGATTTTAATTTTACAAGAAAAAAAAGTTTAGCGTTGTTTTAAAGAGGTTCCTCAGCAATTTTTCCATATTTGTTCGTTGGCATTTTAAAAATAAAACTGGAAGTTTGATGAACAATTATCTGCATGCGCTGTAACAATCTGCAGCGCCAGTGTCGTGATTAGCAAATTAAACACAGTTGAAATATTTTATTAAGAATTATTTTTTTTATTGTTCGAAAATCTATTCAATATTTATTGCACAAAATTGTAGATCAAACGATTGAATAATTTTACTAATGACGTAATTCTTTTTGCAGGTAGTTCATATGTTGGTAGCTATAATGCTGCTTTTTGCCATTTGCTGGCTTCCGTATCACATATACTTTTTATATACATACTACAACAGCGAGGTGCTTCAAACACACGTCATTCAGCATGTCTATTTAGCTATTTATTGGTTAGCTATGTCCAATTCATGTTACAATCCCATTGTATATTACATAATGAACGCTAGGTAAGAATGTTTTTTTCATCCATTTTACTTTGTAATGATTCTAATTATATCACAAATATATAATGCTAAAAATCTTAACATGATTTATTTAAAAAACAATTTCATAACAATACGTAATTTTTTATATATTGAATTAATTAAATGCATACACAGAAATACATTAATTTAAAAATTTGTATAAAAAAAATTATTAAGGGAAAAACAATACATTATTTAAATAATTTTCAAGAAAAATCGGCGCAAAACATATTAAATCAAGAACTCAAATACGTTAACAGAAATATAGTAGAATATAAGTACAAAAACGATTAATAACAAACAGCAGAATATAAGCACAAACTGAGTACCGGGTATCAAATTAAGTACATGTGTATATGGCTAAAAGACCATCAATCAATCTAATCCGCCAGTGTGGTAGAAACTCATTAACTATGCTTACCAGACTTGAAAACAGGGATAGCAGCATGGAAGCGGGAATACTTTAGAAACCTGCATTAACAAGGGGAGTACGAATCTTGAAAATTTTCTATTAAACAAAGTGAAGCTTAAATCAAAGAATATGGTTAAAAATCTTGAACAGGGTACAAATAACCGCCAGATTGGTGCCTGGGGAAATAAGCCCTATTAAAGTTTCAGTTCATCTACTTTTAAGCTAACAAAAACCTTCCAGACGGTTCAGTTAGAGAGGTATTTGGGTGCAAGTCAAGCTTTGACGATTGTATCTTATCTCTAATTTTCTTTTTTGAAGAGGTTGGTAAATATTTAATATGTTTTCTACAATTTATAAATTATTTTATATATTAAATTATTATGTATAAAACGATTCAGTTCATATTATTTTTATTTTAAAAATTTAAATTTTAAAAAACAAAAGTTTTAATACATATTTTTTTAATTTTATTTTTTAACTGAAACAAACGGATTTTTTTTTTAAAAAAATTGTAAATTAAAATTTCCATTAAAACTTTTGTAATTTTTTAAAAATGTAAAACTTAACATAAAAATTTATCTAAAAAATTTCGTAATTTAAAATTTCAAGTAAAATATTGTACTTTTTTTTAAATAACCAGTGTAAGTTGTTTTAGAAATAAAAAAAAATTTAAATGTTTTCTTGTTTTATAAATTTTAATTCTTTTAAAAAATAATTTAAATTGAAAATTATAAATTTATTCTAAAATAATAAATAGTTATTAACCTTTTTTAGAATAGAAATTGGGGATAAAACTCAATCGTCTCAGCTTGGATGTAAACTCAATATCTCAATGGCAGAAAATGAGGTTTTCAACCATGATCTTTAATTTAAGTTTAACTTCGTTTTAAATAGGAATTTTTGAGATGCGTTCTTCCTTTATTACTTACTTGTGAGTACCACAGCTCTGAGGCTTCTGTCGGACACATTTTTTCGTCCTCTTTCTAGAAGATTTCATTACCAACCCCACTTCTTTTCCTGAACTTCTTCAAAGTCAACGACCTCATGGATCTTGACATAGCCCGGAGAAAACGCAATCACAGCTACAAATCATGTACAATGCAGGAAAAAAAATCACCTTTAATAATTTTTGATCTAATAATCGTATTTTCACGTACTGCGTCTTAATCTAAGTGGTTTGAGGGCCTGATCTTAAATATGAAAATTTAATTGTTCGAATGACATCTTGAATTACAATATTAAACCTGAAAAATGTATATTCTTTTGATAAAAATATCTTTTTCTGATAGAATTTCATTTTTGACCCTTAAAAACACGAAGTACCAGTATTTTTATTATTTTTTTTATAACCGTCGTTAAACAGTAGACTATTAGGACTATTAATGTTCATATTTGCAATTTACAACCAAATCTAGAAGACAAGGGAACTCCTGGTTCAAGTACTGGGAGAAATTTTGCCTTCAGAGGACTTTTTGATGTAACTAACCCTCATTTGTGTTACATGGAGAGGAAAGCCTCCCACGGTTAGCCAGACCGCAAAGAGACTCTACCACTGAGGATATTTTAAGCCACTACTGTTGTCGATGCAGAATTCGTATCAAACAGCCAACGCTGGGATTCGAACCCGGTTCATCTCACTGGAAGGCGAACGCTCTATCCCCTAAGACTCTCTCGCTCTGGTACTATCAATTTGGAAGATATGGTCTTAGTAGTTTATGCATAAGAGCAAATGAGATTTTGGGGCCACTTAAGATTTGTATTTTGCCATTACAAAAAAGACTTATTTTTAAACTTTCATTTCTCAAAAACTATTCATATGATTTTCTTTAAATTTGGATTTTTTTTAAATTTAAAATTCTCTAGATTAAATTGGTGTTGAAACTTAGCATACAATTCAACGTTTCCTCGCATAGTAGTAAATTAAATTAAAAAATTTTATGAAAAATTACTTTTAGCACTTAGAATAAACAAGAAGTGTTATCGTATTTAAAAGCTTACATTTGCTTCTATAATTAAGAACTTATATCAAAATACGTAAATACTTAAACTGACAGTCAAAATTTTCGATCACTCTCCTCCCCAAAGTAACGAAACTATAATTTCTAGATTTCGGCAAATCCCCCCCCCCTTTAAGAATTCATCCGAAAAAAAATATGTTTACTCTTTATTTGTAGAAAAGCACGTATTTCTGTCTGATTCTGCAAATTTAAATTTCTACCATTAAAAATTCATTTATATATTTATGGTTAGGCCCTCAAACCACAATAGATCATGAAAATATGATCATTAGATAAAAATTAACTGAAGGCGGTTACTTTTTTACAACAAACACCATAAATATTTAGAAGATTACGATGAAATAAGACACTTTCTAATGAGTATAATCAAATGAATGTAATTAAATTCATATAAATATTAAATCAACATATTAGTTTCCCTTTCATCGACTTTATCCTAAATACGATTTTTCGAGAAATTTCCCATATTTAATGCTTCAGTGCCTTGTATCACTCAAAATATTTTCATTTCAGGTTCAGGAACTATTTCAGGGAGGTCATGTGCCCATGCAAAAAGCCGTCTAAGTCACCCGGAACATCAGGTTATGCCAAAAATGGAAATTCTTATCCTTTGCTACCAAGAGCTTCAATATATACTTCTCACAGAACTCGTTCTACCAGAATTATAAACAACCACATAATGAGAGAAAGTGATCTGAATAAAACAATTAAAGAGGAAACAAACCACCTCGAAAGTTGTTAATGCCCACTTATTACTTTTTGCCTAAGAATTTACTTCATTTCGTAACAAAACCCAGCATATTAAATTCGGAAATACACTTGAACGTATGAAGAAATCTCATTAACACCACGCAATGAGGAACAAGAATATTTTTTTTAATATTTAAAACGCACCATTTTTCAAGTGTGTGTGTGTGAATCCACCTGAAAACTTTTGTATATGAATGTGGTTAATTCTCTGTTTCTTACAAGCTGCGTTGTTTATGAAGTACTTAATTTCATTCATATCAAATTTAATGTTGCTACTTTAAGATGTATTATGAAACGTAAAACATTTTCAAGAGAAAAAAAAATATTTGTATTATTTTAATAAAGTTTATGTGAGTCTTTCTGTGGAATTGAATTTTAAAATTATCGAAACAGTTATTTATGAAACTGTTTAAATTCAAAGTTATTTTTCGTTATGTTGCCATAAACTACAAATGTGCTAATGTAAACACATTATATAACTGTGTACAATAAAAGAAAAGAATCACTCTGAATAATTTTTGGTCTAATGATCGGATTTTCACGTATTAGAACTCAATATTAATGATTTCAAGGAGAGACTTCAAATATGTTAATTAACTCAGACGATATTTTAAGTTTCAATATTAGGCACAGAAACTTACTTTCTCTGAATAAACATACCTTTTTATTTTGATGGATTGAGATTTCCAACCATCAAAATTTAGGTGTCAGCTGCATTCTAAGAAATGTGGTCCCCATATTTAGTGCAGGAGAGCTGTCAAAGTTTGGCTATGTCTAACTTCTCTAAGTTACAATTTTTGAATAATTTGCCGTATTTCGAAGTTTAAGCAAATTGAGAGGTTTTTGCATACAAGCATAAAATTTACTTATATAAAGTTATTTCTATACAACACGTAGTTTTATTTTAAATAATTATTTTGTATTTATCCTTTTATTTAATTATGGTAGAAAAAATGTTGAATATTAACGTAATTTTTGTTGTTGCATCATTTAAAATAATATAAATGGCCAGATACGAAATTTGAAGGAAATCGGTAGAGTAGCTTATGAAAAATCGAATTTATAATAGTCGTATATTTAAAACTCAATTTCTCAGAATTATTACTGACCAGGTTTTAGGTCCAAGTTTTACAGAGTGCGGCTAATCCTTCAACATACAATGTAGGTTACAAATCCAAATCAATCGGGAAAAAAAGGTAATTCAGAGAAAGTACATTTTTGTAACCGACTTCGTAACTTAAAATAACTAAGTCAAAAGTTATTCTGTTTTTCCTGTGTACTGTACTTAAAACTATGCATCAAGACACGAATACTTAATAATGCTCTGAGAAACACTTAACAAACACAGTATGTTAAATAAAAATTTTCATTGGATAACATACAATCGAATTCTTTCATAAAACGACACCCAACGAAAAACTTTAAGTGCTCAATAATTTTAAAAATAATCTTAGCTAATAATTTAAAATAGTGATAAAATATCTTCAGAAATATTTTCTTTAACATTCAACTTATTGTTGATGTTGTTAATTTACGCCGCACTAGAGCTACACAATGGGCTATGGGCGACGGTTTGGGAAACATCCCGGAGGATGATCCGAAGACATGCCATCACAATTTTGATCCTCTGCGGAGGGGATGGCACCCCCGCTTCGGTAGCCCGACGACCTGCGCGCGAAGTCGAGCACTTTACGGTAGCACAGTTTAACGAGGACCAATACCGCACACCCTCGGTCCCTACGCAGACTGATCCAAGTGGTCACCCACCCGCACACTGACCGCAGCCAGTGATGCTTGGCTTCGGTGATCTGCTGGGAACCGTGTCTTAACGATCAGTCCACTGCGGGACACATTAAACTTAAATTAATACAAAGAAAAGGACAGTATTCATCATATTTGTTAAATAGTAATTGAAATGTAGTAGAATTTTATGTTATATAATTATATTTTCTTCATAGAAAAACATTACGAACTTTTATCAATATATTACCTCATTTTGTAAAACGTATTAATAATAATTAATATGAAACGATATTTTTTTTATTTGCTTAGAGCAAACATCTACTTTTTAATTATTATTTAGAAAAGAAAAGCATTTTTCTATCTTTTTATAAAAGTTTCCAAAAACAGCAATAAAAAGAAGAGCATATGACATAAAAATTTTCCGATATTTATTTTTCGTCAGTAGAACTGCTTTTTTTAAACTTTATTTTATCTCTTTACTTACGGAAAATATGGTAAATGATACGACGATGATTTCAAAAATTAAAATAGTCATTTCCAAGAAATAAAAATTTAAAATAACAACCACAAGGTAAATGAATTTGGAATGTTAATGTAAACTTCTTATTATGAAATATTTCTAGGATATTTTACTTTCTTAGTGATTATTAAGAAACCCAAAAAATTAAAAAAATTTTTTGGTTAATGGCAGGCACTTGGGTCCCATTGGCCTCAGAAATGCCAGAATTGCTTCTCTCCTATCGTTACCCAGTGAGCACCTGTGGCTAAGCCAGGGCGGTGGAGTAGCGTCTCCCACGTCATACAACCACAAACCCGTTTATGGGTCGGGTTACATCCACGCACAATCACACAGAAGAAAGGACATAGAACACGGAGAGAGAGAGAGAGAAACATCCATGTCCTGAGCGGGATTCGAACCCTCAACCGTCGGCTCCGTAGTGAGGGACGCTAACCACTCGGCCACCTGGTCGGCATTTTAAAAATTAAGAGAAATATATATTTTTTTAATTTTGAAACTTTTTGCAAAACATTTGAAACTTCATAAAAAATATCGTTTTTTCTATATCCTTACAAATTTACAATGGGAGAAAAAACACCCAGGGTAATAATTATTGAACTGTAAGAAAAAAAATCGTAAATTATTTAAAAACTCCTCAGAGCACAAACTTTATTTAACATGTAAACGTCACTACCGGTATTTTATTTTATAACCGGCACTGAAAAGCCAACCCAACTTAACTCATGTTCAAATCCATAGCCTTCGAATTTTGAACCCAATCCAGGAGACAAGGAGACTCCTGGATTAAGTATAGGGAGATATTTGCCTTCAAGGAAGGTTTTATGCCCGCATTTGCGCTACACGGAGAGGAAAACCACGAACACCGCCCACTGTTAGCCTGAAAGCAAGGGGATCCTAACGCATGATCCGTCTACCACTGAGGTTATTTTTGCGTTAGCACTGTGGTCGGTGTAAACCGTGTGCAAAATACGTATCAACCAGCCACCGCTGGGATTCGAACTAGGTTCACCTGATAGGCGAACGCTCTATCCCCTGAACCACTGCGGCTCTCACAACAGATTATCGGCTTTAGGTTATGACCCGCTAAAGCAATGATTCTGTCAATGACCTCTTGAATGGCAATCAGTTTGCAGCTGACATTTAGCTCGACATTCCCACGACATCTTCACTTGCAAATGGCCGACCCAACAAGTTTCGATGGCATGCGTATACGAATTCCCATAGTGCCTGGCAGTCAGTCACTAAGTTTGAATTTCACAGTGTAGGGGAAGTCCTGGTTTATTTGTATTTCTACCAATTCACATAAATAATGAAAGACTAGAAATTATCTAACTCTAAATATTTATTGAAAAGGACAAAACACATAAAAATAAAACAAGGATAAAAAAATACAAGAATTTGGAAGAGGGGGTTTTGGGCTCGAATTAAACATCCGTACTTAACGGCGGTTCCTGGCAGACTGTCTTAGTTCACCGCCAGAGGCGCTGTAGGGGGGGGGAAAGAGGAGAGCTTGTTACACTCCCCCTCTGGTTCCGATTAAACGTCTCGTTGAGGGACCAGCACTTTTTCGTTTTTGGCTTCTTCTGAGGGTCATCAAGGTTTTTGGGTCAGGATCAAGAGTTTTTGGTCTGCCTCGTTTACGTAAAGGTGCCACCGGCACTGCATTTTCATTAGAACATTTTTTCAATGCAGATACATGATACTGTCCTAACGGTTCATTTGGCTTATCAACGTGGGCCACTTCATACGATGTTGGGGACCTTTGGGTGAGGATGATGTACGGTCCATCTCTCTTTGGCATGAACTTGGCCGACTTTGATTTTGCAGCATTGCTCTTAGGATGCAAAGTAACCCATACTTTATCACCAGGTGCGTACTGTGGTGATTTTTGACGCTTTTGATCTGCGTAGGTCTTTCTCTGATCTTGTTTGGATTCAACTCTATCTCGGATGTCATTAGAGATATTGGCTAATCTTTTTAGGTAGGGAGTGATCTCGGGCACGAAATTATCGTTGTTGACGATGGCACGAAAATCACTCGTAACGTCATCTATGGTTCTCATTTCTCGTCCAAACATGAGAAATGATGCTGTTTCGCCAGTTGTTTCACACTTTGCACTGTTCATGGCGAATCTAATCATAGGAAGTTTTTC
The DNA here is from genome assembly GCF_043381705.1 of Parasteatoda tepidariorum. Taxonomy (NCBI): domain Eukaryota; kingdom Metazoa; phylum Arthropoda; class Arachnida; order Araneae; family Theridiidae; genus Parasteatoda; species Parasteatoda tepidariorum. The sequence continues at coordinate 25,469,716 of NC_092210.1, forward strand.
AGCCCAGGAAGTGTGATCTTGTCCCACAAGGATTGCAAGACGTGGCTTCAGGTCACGATTTTTGCGCTCTACAGGATTCGCCTGTGGGTGATATACTGGTGTGAGGTTCTGATCTATTTTCAAAAGGAAACACAATTGCTGCATGACAGCAGAGACGAACTGAGTTCCGTTATCACTTATTATTCTTCGAGGAATCCCATAGCGAAGAAAGATCTCTTCCACAAGAACAGTGGCGCATTCTTTAGCAGTGGCTGTAGTGAGAGAAAATAATTCTACCCACTTAGTTGAACAATCTTCCACTATAAAAACCCAGGATTTACCCTCTTTAGTTGTGGGTAATGGTCCAAAGAGATCTATTGCCAAGGTTTCAAATCGTTGACTGTATATTGGTGTCTGCAGAAGTCCACAAGGTTTTTGATTACTGGCTTTGTATCTGGCGCATTCAACACAGCTCTTAACATAGTCAGCTATGAAGGATCTCATACCAGTCCAATAGTATCGTTGATTTATTCTATTTAATGTTCCCTCTACTCCGTAGTGTCCAGCACTTGGAGCGTCATGGTGTAATTTTAAAATTTGCGCTCTTTCATGCAAGGGTACTACCAACTGTGCTTCTTCAGCATCTGAAGCAGGAGAATATCGGAATAATACGCCTTGATTCATTATATATCCTCTTTGTGTCCAATTGGAATAGTCTACTCCTTTTTCTGGATCTTCAAAACATGTAATTATTTTCTTAAGCTCTTCATCTTTCATTTGCTCCTCTCTTATTTCTTTAGGTGTTTTCTTAGGGAAGTCTACGGAAATAGTGGAAGCTTCGCAGAATACTTCATCACTTTGACATATGGGTCTTGAAAGCATGTCTGCCACATAGTTCGATTTCCCGGGGAGGTATTCTATCTTAAGATTGAACTCTTGCAGCTGCAGGGCCCATCTCGCCAGTCTTCCAGATGGAGATTTTAAACTCATGAGCCACTTGAGAGGTTGATGATCGGACGAAATGATGACTTCGGTGCCTTCCACGTATCCTCGGAATTTCTGAAGTGCCCAAATGACAGCAAGGGCCTCACGCTCTGTTGTCGAGTAATTCCGTTCCGCAGAACTCAGCAATCTGCTTGCGTATTCTACAGGATGTTCTTGAGTTTCGTGTTTTTGCAAAAGGACAGCACCCAAAGCGTAGTTACTAGCGTCTGTCCGTATGAGGAATGGTTTAGTTTCATCCGCTTGCTTTAGAATTGGAGGAGAAATCAAGCTTTGTTTCAGTTCTTCAAATGCTTTTTGCTGTTCAACACCCCATTCCCAAGAGGCATTTTTCTTTGTCAAATTGGTAAGTGGTCTGGCAATTTCGGAAAAACCAGGAATAAATTTTCGATACCATGAACATGTTTGTATAAACGACTGAACTTGTTTCACGTTTCTTGGAGAAGGCATGGAGGTGATGGCATTTACTTTATCTGGGTCTGTTTCAATTCCCTCAGATGTTATCCAAAGTCCAAGATACTTTACTTTAGAACATGCAAATTTACATTTCTTTCTGTTTGCACTAAGTCGAAATTTGTCAAGACGGTCAAAGACATCTTTCAGATCTTGGATATGTTGTTCAAAGGTAGGAGACAACACAAACAGATCATCTAGGTAAACCAGCAGTTTTACAGAAGGAAGTCCATTGCGGAAACGATCCATCAGGCGTTGGAACGTTGCTACAGCGTTTCGTAAACCAAAAGGCATTCTTTTGAATCGGAAAGTGCCAGAAGAACAGATGAATGCTGTTTTATCTCTGTCAGCTGGGTTAACTTCTACCTGATGATAGCTAGCTGTTAAGTCAATGGTTGACATATATTTACATGTCTTTGCATCATGCCATAAATCATCCATTCTGGGTAATGGATATGTATCGGGTAAAGTTTTCTCATTTAGTTTTCGATAGTCCACGCAGAGTCTATAACCGTTCGGTTTAGGAACTAAAACCACGGGTGCGGCGTAAGGCGACTCGCACTCTTCAATTATATCTTTCTCTAGCAAATCATCGATTTGTCTCTTCAACTCTTCTTTCTTAGAAGGAGGTAATCTGTACGGGGGAACAGATACAGGAGGATGATCACCAGTATTGATGTAATGTTTTGCGTATGGAGTAGCATCTCCCCCTGGTTCGAAGATTCTTTCATACTGTTTCAACAGGGTGTTGAGTTTGTTTTTTTCTTCACTTGACAGTTGTTGACCTTCTTCCTCTCTCAGTTGACAAGTATTGGATTCAGCACATAGCGTATTCTTGATATCACACAAATTGGCTTCCTCAGCAAAATTAAATTTTCGTCGGGGAAAATCGCTGAAAAACCATCTGCGACTTTTTAGATCAAGGACGATACCAGCATCTTGAAGGAAATCTGTACCAAGGAGAGTACGATTTTCTTTAGCATGGGGTAATGCAATTAAGTTTGTTTTAAAGACTCTTCCTTCAAGTCCTATATCTACCAAAGTAGTGAAGGCTTCCACTTGTCGTTTTTCTCCGTCAGCAAGTGTCATAGTGAGTTGGGTCTCTTGAAAGTCTGCACCTTCTTGTTTGAGAATTTGATACAACCGTTCTCCAGCAATACAATGGCTTGCTCCACTGTCAGCACATGCAGTACCCAAGAGTCCATTTACTGTTATACTCAATATAGCTAGTTGTGATGATTCGTCTACACATGACTGGAAGAGGACGTTTCCAACACTGGGAGAAGAGTTTGTGCTAGATGGATTGCATTTAGGACAGCGAGATTTGATAATGCCAGGTTCACCACATCCATAGCACCTTCTACCAGTTCTGCTCTCTTCAAATCTGTCATTGTTTACTTTATGATGTTGATCATCATACATAAAATCATTTCTTCGCGGAATTCTTTCATAATTAGAAAAGTCCTGCTTGTTATGACTTTGAACTCCAGTATCTCGCCTATTTTCTTGTCTGAAAGAATGCATGTTATATTTCTGGTCATATTGTACCCTGGGACTACGCGAATACTTGTTTTGGTTATAAAGTCTTTGTGATTCTGTTTGTTTCAAATTAAGCTTCTTTTCTGTATTTGTTTTCTGCAAATCTTTTTTGTTCATACGAAGATTTTCATACGCATCCATTTTCTCAATTAAATCTTCAGGCGTTTTCCATTCACACCAGACATCTAAGAAGTGCTCTTTAGCTTCTGGAGGAATTCTTTTCTTCATTTGATCGACGATCATCAAGTTTTTTAATTCATCAAAAGTTTTAATGTCTAATTCCATTAACCAATTTTCGAAAAAAGTTTGGAGTTCAAAATGAAAATCTTTCCAAGTTTTCTCAGGTGTTTTTCTGTGAGTGGCATACAACTGTCGAAGCTTTTCTGCACTTAGCTTAAATCTTTTCAGAAGCATTTCTTTGATATAGTCAAAATCTTGGGCTTTATCTTCTGCTTCTCTTGCGATGAGTTGCGCAATATCGTTTGGCAGGACACCAAGTAAATAAGCTACCCAATTCTCTTTGTCTACTTTTAAAAATTTCAATTGGCGTTGAAATAAGTTGAGATATAAAACCATATCGTCCTCTTTGGGATTGAATTCAGGTAGTAATTTCTTTAATTGTAAGTTGACAGGACAACTACTAGTTAAACCAGATGATGGTTGTATGGATTTTTGGGCTTCAATTTGCAAACGTAATTTTTCTAGCTCAAAATTCTGTTCTTGTTCCTTTTCTTTCAATATTCGATTTTGTTCTTCCTCTTTTTCTCTATTTAATTTTTCGCTTCTTTCTTTTTCGACTCTGTCATCAATAATATTTTGTAACACGTTGAGGCAAAATTCTTCATCGTATGCTTCATTTTCTGTGATCAGTTTCTTAATTTGAATGACTTTAGCATCGGGGGGAACCTTGAGACCCATTTCTTCAGCTAATACACATAAATCGACCTTTTTTCCCTTTCCTAAAAATGTCATTGTAGCAGATTGTGAAAGCACCACTTAATAGATATTGTTTAATACCCCCAATAGTCTTAAAATGTCACTGATAATGAAATGTCACTTATTATTTAATATAAAATGTTTCTAATTATAGATACCCTATCACACAATATTACTTGAGATAATTTGAACCAGTTAATATAATCTATTCAAACAACCAATGGAAAACGAAAATATACAATGTATTAATTATAGGGCAAGTAGTGGTAATGTGAATTATAACTATCTATACATCAACAAAATTCCCATGTAAAACACCAATATTGTAAATAAATCAATATTTTGAACAATAAACATTATACTGTATAACAGACATTTTACTTTTATTTTTCTGGATAAAATTCTATTAAACCAAGATAAAAAAAAAATTTCTTCCCAAAAGACACTACTCTTCATTTATCAAAATTATCCACCTTTGTTACTAAAGTGTATTCAATATAGAAACATACATATAAAACAAATAGAAAAAAATTCTTCTCCTTCCTTTCTTTTTTTTTAAAGTAATAACAAATAGAAATTGTAATAATAAAACTATACAAGATACATGAATGAATTAAAAAGAAGCAACATATTCTTAAATTTCTTTTCATCTTTCTTAGTTTTGATTTTTTCTTTCTTTTAAATAACAAGTTTTATTATAACCTTAGCTAAATTTAATTTATATCTGAAATTGAGATCAATGAAAATAAAACAAAATGCAATAAAACAACAACTAAGACATAAGTTCTTTATAATCATTAGCATAAGTTTCAGTTTCGGTTTACAAACACTCTCATTTTACCATGAAAGAAATTCGTCTGTGGTTTTGGCGCCACAGAAAGCAATAAAGAAAGAATCTTGTCTGATTCACAGATGCGCAAGTATTAATCGAAAGTGATATTCATAAAATAATATTCAAACAGATGAATAATTTTAAACACACTTTTTAAATGAGAAAAGAAAAATCAAAGCTCAAATATTTTAGAATGCAGCTTTTTTAACTTTTGCACAATATATATTCATTTTGAAACATAAAAAGATAGCTAACTCTCATGATATATTTCTCTATATACCAGATTCTTAGTTTATAAAAATTATTTTTAGAATGAATGATTCAAACTACTTATAATATATTTAAACTTCACACACAGAATTACTATACAACATAATACTTTTCATTAAGTTTCAAATCAATCGATAGTAAATCTTACTACTATAAAAATTGTACTTATCAATGTTGAGCGGGAAAGGGTTTTCCCGGTTTTCCTCGTCTAGCTGGGGTAAGCTGGGAAAACGGAAATACTGAATCAAAATTCAGGCAATCGAGGTACGGGATGACCTCATTATATTCCACAAATTGAACAGGTCGTTCATTCACTTTCTGAAAAAAAAAATTGAGCCAGCAAGGAACCGTTAGTTCGGCCACGAGTTGGGCGTCATTTTTGTAGGGGAAGTCCTGGTTTATTTGTATTTCTACCAATTCACATAAATAATGAAAGACTAGAAATTATCTAACTCTAAATATTTATTGAAAAGGACAAAACACATAAAAATAAAACAAGGATAAAAAAATACAAGAATTTGGAAGAGGGGGTTTTGGGCTCGAATTAAACGTCCGTGCTTAACGGCGGTTCCTGGCAGACTGTCTTAGTTCACCGCCAGAGGCGCTGTAGTGGGGGGGAAAGAGGAGAGCTTGTTACAACAGTTTAAATTCATACAGTTCAATGATTGTCACCATGTATTAAAATATGTCGCGTAAAGTAAATTTTTAACAGGAAAAAAATGCTTTGAAATAAATCAATTTAGAATAAGTATCACATGGTTAAAAGAATTTGCAATTTATTTGGAGGCAACTTCGAAATTTTAATCCTCATCTTTGAATTTTACAATAATAAAAAAAATAATTTTTTTTTAATACTGTTATTTAAGTCAAACGTTTCACTGAAGTTTTTTTATACTTCAATGATTTTCAAGGAAGTTCCTACATACCTTTTTAAATTTTACCAGATGAAATTCTCATAATTTTTTTAAAAATGAAAGCTGTTGATATCTGATAAAAGATCAAATTAATCGGAAAATTTTATTTAAAAAAAATTAAGTTTGAGTTAAGGTTGGCGAAAATAAGCACTTCGGAGAATTTGGCGAGAGATTTATATAGTTTTTCTCACTTATCAAACTGACACTTTAGTTCATAAAGCCTTTGAACGAGATTACACAGTAATTTTATTACATAAAACATTATTTTATAAACTACTTTCATTCTATCAATTTAAGTTTGATCTCTTTCGAGTCAACTTGAAAGAAACAAAACAATACATTAGAAACAGTACCTGATAAGCAGTCTATAAGTTTTCCCATCCACTTTACCATATTCTCCTTTCTCATCATAACTTCCCAGAAGTTCATCAAAGTTTTTCATATTCTATAAAGTATAAGTCTATATTCTTATTTTATAAAGCATAAGCCTATATTCTTATTTTATAAAGCATAAAAGAAAATATTTGACCACGATGGGCACGCAAACCTGCTCATGGGTCTAAAAATTGCGGAAGTGATTTGAATACGTCTGCCTCGACTGAAATGCCCACTTCGATTTGAACACACCTAGTTTGATGGATGGTTCACAGTGATTTGTTATTTGTGACTATGATATTGTTCTCTTATTGCTGTTCTTACTCAGTTTTGATCACACACAGAGGGAGCCTGTATACACTCGACTGCTAAAGTAACACACGCGAGTGTCCACATCTACACACACAACTGTGATCTGAATGCAATTTTCACGGCCAGTACTTAAAGTCCGGTGATCTTAATACAACTCTCTCGGCCTCTCGCAAAACAGCAATGATTTAACTAGCGGTTTCCATTCATCGAATTCTATCACTAATTCTGATGGAGGAGTATTGTAGCGTAGCTACCGTAATAACTATTAAATTCCAATTCACTGGTATATAAGACATGTTAACTCGATTCTATCTTGAAATACATTTTGATAGATGACGGTTGAAATTGTTCGTAGCCAGTCCCACAAGAGGTTTCTGAAATATTGAATAAGCGTTTTTGAAAACTACATGCACCGTAGCTGCCCTACATATTCAGAAACGCTTCGGGATTTTTTATTGTGTATTTATATATATTTCCCTATTAAATATATTCTGAAAAACATGACTGTTGCTACTGTCATTAGTAAATTATCTGGTACGAGATTAGTTAATGGTGAAAAAGAACAATTAACTGACAAAGCGGGTAAGAAAGTTGTGTTTTATCTCTTTTACTGACTTAAAATGTAGATGTAAAGGATAGAACTAAAATTGAGAATAATCATTCTTTCATATTCTAAAACTTATGAAAGTCAAATGATACTTTAAACTGTTGCATTTAAATTTTACTTTTAAAAAGTATCGAATTTTTTCTTTATTTTTTTTTAAAAATTTTCTCCTTCAATTCTTATACCGCAAACCGGGGCGAGTCTACCCATACAGGGGTGAGTCTACCCATTTAAGTTTTATTTAATTTTCACTATTTTAAATTGCAAATAAAAATTTTTTTACCGACGGAGGACTTAGTTCAGACTCTAAGGAAGATGACGCTGTAGTAGTTTGATCCGTTTTTATTTATTTGGTGTCTTTTTAACCGACCTGTTCAAACGTTTTTTGAGAGATTTGTATTGAAAATCAGCAAACTTTTAGTTGGTGCTCCGTAAGTATATTATTATTATTACTATTTTCACTTTGGTTAAGTGATAAACTTATCTAAGACTAAGATTACATTAATTTTATATGAAAAAAAACAAAAAGAATGTAAGTATTGCTGTTGTAAACAAAAAGCCAGAATTCGCGGGGCGAGACTACCCATTCGTATTTAGTTTTAATAAAGCATAATAATATAATTTAGAACTTTGTTTATATTAAAATTAAGTCATTTTAAATGAAGTTGAGTATATTATTTTAATTCTGCATTGATAAATTTATCATTAATAAGAAAATTTATAGGTTAAATATAAATGTAAATATAAAATATGTTTATTTTACCTATTTTTTCAATTTTTATATTACAAAATTAACTTTTTTTCATTTAATACAAGTTAAATAAATTATTATTTATTATTACAGATGGTTCGAAATTATATTCGCAAAACAAATGGATTTAAANCATTCTGTCCTTGTTAATAATCTTTAATTATTATTATTTATTAATTATTTAATTGTAAATTTATATTAATTTTAATTTATTTTTATCAACAATAATCAGAAAAAAATGTTATTTTATAATGTTAATGATTATAAAAACAAAACAGTGATCAAAATGCGATAATCGATCAAATACTCAATTTGTGTTATTTCATGAATAAAAAATGGAATATATAATAAAGCTATGAATTTTACTTCATAAATAAATATAGTAACTAAAATAACAATTTAATAGTAAAATTTGATTATTTACAATGTTGACATCCATTTTAGTAGAATGGGTAGACTCGCCCCATACGAGAGATTTGTAGGCAGTTCTATAAAAATATACAGTAACAGCATAACTGTTAATGTTTTCTAAAATCGATTTCACAGCTTTAAAGAGGGATAAATAGCGATTCCGAAACACCTATTAAAAGCCTTTTTTCTTTAATATTTACAAAAGTTTGACCACTTGAAAGTTGACAAACTGAAAAAATGGGTAGACTCGCCCCTGTTTACGGTATTAATTTTTTCACGATTCATTCCTCAATAGAATTATAAAATATTCACTTTTAGATAAACGCACTATTGTTTGAAGATAAAATTTTAAACTTCAAAGTTTCGAAAAGCATCTTCAAATCCTTCTTTGTCCCATCCTTCTATTTATTATTTTTATCCAGCATTCTTAAGTCTTTAAAGAATGGGAAGAGATGAATGAAATCTTAATTTATTTCAATAGAGAATTAAATTGAGAAATCTAAATGCAAAGACTTTACCAATTGCAGATTTCCTTAATTCTGCGAATGACTTGAACACACTTCTAATTAACGGTATGATTTTTCATTCAATTTTAACATCCTTTACTTAATTGGTATCCTACAATATATATGTGTTTCTGGGCGTGTTTATGATTTAAGTTAAATTTTCTCCAAACTAACTTATTGTTTGGTTCATTTTAAAGGAAAGCATTCCATTGTCGAACGGAGCAAATCAACTAAAACTATTATAGAAGTTTCGTTGTTTCTCAAATTCTAATCATACTTTTAGCCGGCCTCTTTACGCATAAAAATCTTCTACTATTTACTTTCTCGCCTGATATTGAATGAAGTCTCAAAACACTCTTTTGACAATGTTATTGAAATCGAATAGTAACAAATAAATTTTTGTAAATTTAAATATTTTTTTATTTATGGCTTTTATCATTTTTATAATTTTAAATTTAAATTGATACGAGTATGATTTTTTATTTATTTATTCAATATAAATGTTAAAGATTGACATAGTAGCAGACGATTATTTTCAAAAAACTGAATTTAAATTGCTGTTGAAGATTGTCGAGTCATATTTAACCAGGTTGGCAAAAAGCATGAAATTAAAAAAGGACATATTTTATTGGTGGTTCACGTTTTCTCTTTGTTTTTTGAATGAATTAGTAGAACCTCTTTTTTCTTCTTTTTAGTTGAACTTTCTTTGGTTTTTCTCAAAAGGTGAGATTTTTTTGTTGTTGTTAAATTAAACATTAAAATTTTATTTGTTTTTTGTTTCGCAATATCTTTTCTGTGCTACATTTATGTTACTAATTTAGTAGTTAAAAGGTTCTTTTGGTAGCTACAACAATAAACGTACTCGAATTAATTGTTTGAAACTTAATTTATAAAGTTGTTTTTTGAAAATTATAATACAATTTTCTAGTTTAAATAATAAATTTATTTGGTATAGATATCTATAAGTTTCATTTACTCTAAAAACCAATACTAATAAAAAAATTATCCTACTTTATTTTGATATGAAATCATATCAAGTTGTAAATCTTCATACTTATAACTACGTATTTGCTACATACTGTTTCTTACAAACTTGTGGCCTCATGTTGATTCTATTGTTTTTGCAAATATAACTCTGTATGTTTAGTTTTTCTTTATGTAGTAGTAGCTTCGTGATTCCTAATTTATCCATGTTAGATAATGAATATATAACACTACGCAATTACTTAATTTATGAAACTGCAAAATAAGCAATCCTCGAAAATCTAAATTTGAAAACTTTTTAAGTGCAACAAAATTTGCATTTCATTTCTAATCATTAAGCTAGTGTAGCAGTATCTTATGCAAATAATTAATTACTAGGTATCGGTGTCTAATCTCAAACGAATAAAAATGGAGAAAAAATGCTTTGAATAACAAGCATGTAATTTTATTTCCACGTAAGTAGTTAACTAAGAATAGACCCTACAAGAGCGGAATGAAAATTTAAATATTTTGCTTCAATATATACAAACAACAGTCCACGTTAACCTTAAAGCTAACTTTCGTATAAGCTCAATTTAGTTGCGCATAACGTGGTGTAGACATTATTTATATGTCATAAGTCACTTGAATAATCCGACTATTTGCAAATAACCGCTTAAATTTCCAATGCTCCAGGCTAATTGAAAAAGTCTCCAGTATATCCCAATTACTCTGTTATTTTTTTAAGCTAACTGAAGTGAACCCCCATTTACCTTTATGTTAATTAGAAAACACAGCATAGGTTTAATGCGTCTGAATTATTTCAGGCAGTTTGTAATAAGCTTAGAGTAGTGTTTTTTGTAAACAGCCTCATTAAATGTTTACGAGTATTAACTGCAGTGAGCCGGTGCGTATTCGGACTGAATAATTTTTTGCACATTTCCTACTTCGCTTAAAGACATGTAAAAATGATAGCAAATAAGCTTTAAAATATCAAAGAGATTAGATGACTTTTACAGTTGGTCTGCTGTTGGCGACAATTGTTGGCGCCAACAACAAATGTTGGCGACATTTGCAAGGAGTCAGATTTTTCAATTTTGCCTACGTCATACACACTATAACAGTCCGTTTGGTTTAAGTCAGAGAGTGTACTTATAAGTTTTTCAGAATATGACCTTTTGCATACCTAATATATGAAAATTAATGGACTTCAGTTCTTTTTTTGAAATGTGATCGAACTGTCTAGTATTTTTATTAGTGTTTTAAATCAAATATAGTAATTATATAGAATCGAATCAATTTATTAAGCCCTGGAATGAATTAAAATTTAGGTTCCTTTAAATGATTTTTTTAACTGAATTTCATTGGAACCACTGAAAGTTGCAAAACTGAAATGCGTATCAATCACGATGAGTCATTTTCTCAATAATTATCTAATTATCTTGTAATCAGTTTAAAATTTGATATATTTATTTCATGGAATAAATAGTTAGAAATTGTGCTGAAAAAAAGTTCTCACGTCTGCCTATTTCTCAAAATTTGAGCAAGACAAGATTTAATGCACAGAACTTTTTAAACTGAGTTAATAATTCCTTTAATAAATAATTAAAAAAAATATTTTTACTGTACCTATGCAAAAAAGAGTAAAAGACTTTACTTTGAGTTATTTCATTTCTATTTAAAAGGTGATGCCAAGAAAGGCTAAGAAACCCTTCGGTCAAAGGGTATCAAAAATTTAGGTTTCGAAATCATCAGTGTCAAAAATTTTCTGTTTGATACTACACAAATTTCTGTCAAAATTCATGCACAAAAATTCAAAAGCGATTCCCACTTGCAGTATAGTTACACTTTATTTTAAGTTTAAGAGTTTTGCCATTAAATAACAAATTTGTTACATTAATTATAGAGAAAACCAAAAAAATTTTTAAACAATGTGTCATGCTTTAAAATCGAGTTACGTAAATTTTCACGTCTCCAAACATGCATGTTGTCATCAATTATCAACAAACTTCTTTTTCAAAATATAATTTGCATACATATTTTTAACATTATCTACATACTTTGGTTTAAATGATGATTGTTCGAATAAAACGAATGCATGAATCCATAAAACTTTAAAACTTTTATTTCTTTAAAACTATGTGGTTCTTGTTGGAAAAATCTTTGAAATATAGAAGAGAAAAAATCCGAGAAAAAAATATTAACGTTTTAATTGCCTACAGATATGCCAACTTGCTCCGGACATCAAATATGTATTTTAAAGAGGTTGTTTATCAATTGTGATTCTTGGTTTAATAAATTCAATTTAGTAAATTTTTATCCACCACTATTTCCAAATAATTCGTAGACTTATGTAATTCACCACTTTATTGCATTTATGACATGTTAAACCTTTTAAAAAGCAACCAAAAATAGTCCAATATTTGAAAAATTTACTTTGTAGTTATTTAACGCTTTTTAAATTATTTTGGCGCTTCCGGAGCTGTTGGCATCTCTGTGCCTAGGACATAATGATGCGAACAACGGAATTTATTATGGCATTGATTTGGCACAAAAATTAAAATGGCTTTGGTAGAAAAGTATCACGATTAAAATCGAATTCATGATACATATATAACGCAATACATACAGTTATACTTACTAATATAAGAATCTCAAAAATAAATCCTTCAAGTACCAATTTAAATGTACTAAAAATATCGTATGTAGTAAAAATATCAAAAGTAAAATATCGAAAATGTAGTAAAATATCGAAAACTTTTCGACAGCCGAGCGCATGGGATGAATAAACTAAATCTACAAATCGAGACGTCAGAAAACTGAAATATGCAATCTTTAAGTACCCTTAGTCAGGACCCTTAAAACTCTCAAAAAATCGATTTTTCATTTTTTTTTATTCCTTGCATTATTCTGCGCATTTTCACATCTTACATTTCGAAATCTTTCAATTGGTTCAAAAGTTATAAGGGTTAGAAGACAAGTCACTCACCAACAATTGCTTTAGTGGGCGTGGTCGCGAANTCCCTGAACTCTTAAAATAGCTCGGGGTGATTGTGGTGATATTTATTAACATCTTGTTTTAACTGTAACTGTGCTTGATTTTCAATTGTTTTACTATTTATGTTTATAAGTATGTAGACCTCAGCGGCTAGCCTAATTTTGCTAATTAAAGCTTTATTAAGTTATTATGTCTGCCTAAATTGATTATCACAACATTCTGCGCATTTTCATATCTTACATTTCGAAATCTTTCAATTGGTTCAAAAGTTATAAGGGTTAGAAGACAAGTCACTCACCAACAATTGCTTTAGTGGGCGTGGTCGCGAATTGCTTCATTTCGGGCTTATCTTATAGTTTCTAATAATAATCTGAGATTTAAAGTGTCTACAACTCAACTCTGCTCCAACCCTTTGCAGATTTTATTTGTTTATATTCGAATTGCATGCGTTTTTTAATCTTAGATTAATATTTGTACATTCGTCTATTAGCTTTCATTTTAGTCAAAAATCTAGTTTCGGTTTGATTTATTTATTATAAATAATCATGAATAATCCTCGTAGATCTGGTCAGAGACCAAAAAAGAGAAGATTTCGTGGAAATCAATTTCGGCAAAGTGTAAATGTGGGCAGTTGCAATGTTTTTATTGAAAAAGAGGATTTTAAAAGTGCTTCTAAGAAAAAGCTTTCGATGTCATGTTCCAGTTTCAAGGATATCGAAACTGAAACTAAAGAGACTTTTGATGGTTATCGCCTTATTGATGTTGCTTCCTTGATAAGTTTTTTCAATAATGTAGCTGCTTGTGGAATTTGTCATGCTTCCTTGAAAATGACTGAGAAATCCCAGTGTGGATTGTTGTCTTCTTTTGAAATAACATGTCAAGCATGTCAGAAAAGGGATGTTTTTAAAAGCTGCAAACTGATAGGAGTGAATAAGAACATTCCAGAAGTAAACAGAAGATCTGTTTTTGCAATGCGGTGCATTGGTGGTGGACTTTCAAGTCTGCAGACATTTTGTTCTGTGATGTGCTTGCCCAAGCCCATAACTCAGAAATCTTATGATAAAATTAATTCTAAAATATTGGAAGTATCAAAAGAAGTTGCTTTGTCATCCATGGAACAGGCAGTTAACGAGGAAAAGTGTCTATCAGATAATCCAAACAGTCTAACCGTCAGTGGAGACGGCACCTGGAAAACCAGAGGTCATACGTCTTTAATAGGCGTATGTACCCTGGTAGGCGGCGAGACAGGAAAAGCTGTTGACATAGAAGTAATGTCGACATTCTGCAAAGGTTGTGCTTCGTACAAGGGTCCAAAGTTTGGCTTGAGATATCATAAGTGGCTATCTTCTCATAAAACAGTGTGCCAGAAAAATCATGCCGGCTCTTCTGGAAAAATGGAGGTTGACGGCATGAAGAGGATTTTCCAAAGATCTGAAGAAAAATATGACGTCAAGTATGAAACATACATTGGCGATGGTGATTGTAAAACTTTCCAGGCTATTTGTGAGGCAAAGCCATATGGAAAAGATGTTTCGATAACCAAAGTGGAGTGTGTGGGACACATACAGAAGAGAATGGGCACTCGTTTGCGAAAACTCAAAACTTCATATGGCAAAAAAAGGCTTTCAGATGGTAAGACGATAGGTGGTCGGGGAAGACTGACAGACGTAACAATAAATAGAATTACAAGTTATTATGGCAATGCAATTCGCCAAAACAGCAATAACTCAGTCAACATGCGAACAGCGATTTGGGCCATATGGGCTCATACTTGCAGCACGGATAAAGAGCCGATGCACTGGTTTTGTCCGAAAGGCGAAAATAGTTGGTGCAGCTATAATAAAGCTGTGCATAACAACAAAGTGCATGAGTATAAGCACCCAATGCTGGTTGCTAAAGTTGTTATGGAGGCAATAAAGCCAATATTTAAGGATCTGTCTCATCCGTCTCTTTTGAAAAGATGTTTGGGGGGTAAGACCCAAAACCCAAATGAGTCGTTGAACTCACTCATATGGAAGTTTTGCCCTAAATTTGCTAGTGCTGGCAAAAATGTTGCCGAAATAGCTGCATGTATGGGTGTTTGTGTTTTTAACGATGGAAAAAAGTCTTTGATGTCTATTATGAAACTGTTGGAGCTACAAATCAACAAAAAAGCAAAGCAAAACTTTCATGCTCAAGATAAACTCCGCGTAACAAAAGCTGAAAAGCGAGCTAGTGAACAGTCTATTGTAGCTCGTAGAGTGAAACGACAAAAAAAGATTTGTGAAAATGAGAGAATGAAAAAAAGTGAAGGGGGGGATATGTATATTTCTGGTGGCTTTTAATTTTTAAATGTTTTTTTTTATATTGATTTTATTATAAAATAATAAAATGTAAGAAATTTATTCCTTTATATCTATGTCTTTGAGGTTACTTAGGATTTCTAGATAAACATAAAAATGGATATTGTTATAATAATCAAAATTTTAACTTTGTGGTCATTTTTATAAACAATTTTTTAAAAGTTACTAATTTGAAAATCTTTTGTTTGCTTTTGAAAATTTATTTTAAAACATCATCTTTTAGATTTTTATAAATCTCAAAAATCTATCATTTAGGTTGGTTTGGTTTTTGTATCAATCATTTCTAATGTTTGAAAAGTTGATTACTATTTGACTCGATGCTCGTTATGTGACAAGTCGTTGTGAAATGTTACTTTATTTTGTTTATAAGTCAAATTTAGTTAATGTATTACTGTTTAAGTTGTATGTAGGTATTGTAAAATGATTTATTTTATTTATTTAGGCATTTTTAGAAAAATATATTGAGTGGTATTCGAAAAAAACAAATTTTTAACTTTAAAGTCATTTTTCTCAAAATGTGATATGTTGAACTTGTGCGCACTGCGTACAAAGAACTAATTGATAGAATTGTACGAAACTTTAGGAAAAGTTTTATGATATGGTTTGCTACAACTGGTACCTACTATAAAAACCATTACTCTCTTAAAATTTTTTTAAATAATTGTGTAATGTGCCAAAAATATAGAAATTTGAAAAACTTAAACTTTTTTAATTTTTAGAAAATTAAAATATATGTATATCAAAATAATATTAGGTAACACAGGTATCATTTATTTAATATTAATTATTAATCATTAATTAATTATGTATATTTATTAAATAATCATTAATATTAATTATTCAGTATTATTAATTATTAACCAATAAATAATTATTTGTACGTTTTTAATTAATACTATTAATTAATAAAACTAATTATTATTAATTATTACAAATTATAATGAATTATTATTAATTATTATTAATTATATAACGTATAAAGTATAAAAGGTGTATAATTATATGAGTAAAAGTGTTTAATTGTATAATAAAAGTGTATTAATACGAAAATTACATCTTATATGCAAAGATATAATTTTCAACTTATCGACTTTTTTCTTTAAGTTTATGTTCGGTTTTTCTCTAAGTTATTCTTTGATTCATTAATTTTGTACAAACTTAAGTATAACTCATTTCATTAGAACACTTTTTCATGTCTAGGGCTTTTGAGTTTGCAGACAAAAAGCTTTTAATTTTTAAGTAAGGCTGACTAACAGCATGACGCATAATGATATCAATTATGTTCTTAATTGGTCTCTTGTGCTTTCATTGTTTTTAAAGTTCGTCTATTTATTAATGATCCCTCTCGCATAATAAATCAGAGCACAATATATTACGGTAAATTTCTTCGTAAAGATATGATTAAAAGTGATTAATTTTTATACCTTTTACAGTTATTAATAACGTTGCAGTCAGCAAGTTCTAAACAATGTTTGTTATAGGTTATTTTTAAAATAGATCCTATAATAAGTTCTTTTTACTTATATTCGGATTCAATGAATTAAGCAAAAATCTCAATAATTCTGCATGTTTATATAAATATCTTTAGGATAATATACATAATTAGATTAATTAAATGTTAATAGCATTTTTGCATAATTAAATGTGTGTGAAATATTAAAATGTATCATAACAATTTTAATGTTCCTAATGGGATATATGCATTTTTATTAATGGTGCAATTCTTATAATGCCCACACCAGCATGAATGTATAACCAGATAACTAGTATTTTCCGCGCATAATATTTTTTATCAGCTACAAAATTACATGCGATTAGAAAGGAAACTGTTACTTGCAGTATTATATTGTAAAATGCTTATCAAAAGTAGTGATTCGATTGCTTTATAAATGCTTTTTCATTATTATTATTATTTTACTTTTTTTTAAGCTATCTTTTATTAATGTTTGAAAATCTCTTCATAAAAGCAAACAAGAGACAAAAATTAACTCTTTTTTACCTCTATCTTTCTCACACAATATTCACACGTGATTCAGATTTGATTTTGATCGAGTCCATCTTCGCATGTTAGGAAACAATATAATATTTTTCTGCGTTGATCGACGTATATAAGTTTCAGATTGATTTTGATTGAATCAATCTTCGCATGTTAGGAAACAATAGAATATTTTTCTGTGTGCATCTGCGTATTATACGTTTCAGATTGATTTCAATTGAATCCATCGTCGCATGTTAGGAAACAATAGAATACGTTTTGCGTCCATCTACGTATATATGTTTTAGATTTTTTGTGATTGAGTTCATCTTCACATGTTAGGAAACAATAGAATTTTTTTCTGCGTTCACCTACGTATATATGTTTCAGATTTTTTGCGATCGAGTCCCTCTTCACATGTTAGGAAACAATAGAATATTTTTCTGCGTTCACCTACGTATTTGACGTAACGGCAGTTACGTAACGGCAATTGACGTAACGTCAATCAGCAGGAATGAGATGGGTTCAGAATTAAAAAAAATTTCTGGCTCACCGTAAAGATTTCATGTTCTTTCTTTCTACCATAAAACTTATCAAATATATAAAATTTTCATTTTTTCAATTGACAATTTGACGGTATTTAATGTTTAGATTCTTAATAGCAGGTAGTCTTATATCTTTTATGAGCTCTTGCTTTCAATTTTCTTGTTAACGTTCTGGCTCATGTGGACATTAACCTCAAAAAATGAGCTAAAATTCATTCTATAACACTGATGGTGCCAGTATGTTTTACTAAAAAGTCAATATTTAACGTAAAAATTTGTGTCAGAAGAAATGTTGAGGAAAACAGAAAAGAAAGTCTTGCAGTTATCGCTTGGATTCAAATGCAGTGATTTTAAAAAAACATAAAGTATATATATATTGGGTAACCAATTTTAACGTCATAGTAGCTGATAAAAAAACTACCAAATATAGACTTCATTTCATGTTCGTAGGCTAGATTTGGTAATCTTGCACTGTTGATTTTATTTAGCAATTTAGCTCTGTAGAGAGCATTTTATTCTATTATATATGCAACGAAAATTCGCTGTTTTTTTATAGTGTACACAGATTATATGAGGCTAAAGTAATTTCCCAAAATTTCTCCAAAACTCTTCTAAATAACAGGTAATCTTAACTCTTTTTTGAGTTCTGGCTTTTAATTGATTTATTAACGTTCTGGGTCTGCGGATATTAACCTCAAAATATGGTCTAAATTTTATTCTATAGCTAGCACTCGTGGTGTCAGTGTTACGAAAAATTTAATATTTACCGTAAAAATTTGCGGTAGATAAAGAAGTTGAGAAAAACAGGAGTGAAATTCTCACTGTTATCGCTTAGATTCAAACGCAGTGATTTTCAGAAACAGAAAAACATATATATTGGATAATCTATCTTAGCGTCATAGTAGCTAAGAAAAAACTACCAAATATAGATTTTATTTCCTGTTCGTAGGCTAGATTTGGTAATCTAGAACTGTTAAATTTATTCAGCACTGTAGAGAATACGTTTTATCCTGTTATATACTACAAAAGTTCACTTTTTTGTGGTGCACACGGATAATATCAAGTAATAAGCAATTTCTTAAAATTTCTTCAAAATCTACACATTATTAATGTCAATAAAAATGTTGAGTATCAATAATTATAATATTACAATTAACTTATTTTCTACATTATTTTGATATTTGTCTAACTCTTCATGTTATTCTTTTAGTTCATTACAAACATGAGCAAATCAATTAATTTTTATCAAATTATTTCTAATTAATTAATTCAAGCGCATTCCTTTTAGCGTGTGAATTCCCGGAAGAAAGATCTGCTAAAATTACCGGCTGAGTGGCTCTTGTGAGGAAAAACCAATTCTGGTTAATAGAACTAAAATACACGGCATTCATTTTAATTTATTCATTCATGTAATCATTTAAATATTTATTTTCGTAATTTTTCCGTTCATTGGTTACTGCTAACAAAAAATTCTGGTTTTCAAAATTATAGTTTTATTACCACTGCAAGATAATTTTGCTTCAGGTTACGTTGAGTTAAAAGTACAAAACGGAAAAATAAATTTAACCGAATCAATGGTTTTTATGCCATGCGCTAAGGTATCATCAGAAAATTATTAAATTTTGTCACATATTATATTTTACTGTTAGTTTTATCAAAATCCTTACCAAGGAGCTCCAGTTCAAGCTTTTTTAGTGTTCTCATAGAGTCAGAAATAATGCAAAGTTTACCATTTCTGGTAGTTTTGACCATATTGTTTTCTTAGTGCTGTTTTTACCCATTCAAAATCATCAATTTTTTTGAATTCATAAATACTCCTTTTCAAGAAATTTCATGTAAGAAAATAATTATAAAAAAATGGATTATATCAAAAAGTTCTCGCATAGCACAAATACGTTGTGTCATGACAAAAACTTGTTACAAAAGAGATTCAATTTGCTCTCACTGAAAAGAGGGCAATCAGAAGAAAATTATTCATTCAAATTTTTTATTAAGAGTTATTTGGTTGAAAAACAACTCAATCAAATAAGGTAAAATTATCCATTTCATTCCAGGTAGACCCAGTAATCCTAAGGTAGAATTATCCATTTCATTCCAAAGCGATTCCGGCTATCAAAAACAAGACTAAATTATCACGAAAAAAAAGGAATCACTTTTGACTTTTTCGAACTATTATTTTTTCTCCGATAAGAAACTTGGGGCTTAAACAAAGTTTTTCTATTGTGTTTATTTATGGAGCTCTAGAAAAAAAATGCCCTACACCCCTTCCTGCTCACTCCCGTCAAAATGACGGGGTGGAAATTCAACTTCTATTTCTCGTGCCCTTGATATTTCCGGACTAATGTTTTCAAAAGTAACTTGCCAAAAATATTAAAGCAATCGATTTCTTATACCCTGAAGCATGTTTATTGCTCAATCTACAGACTAGATGGCAGTGCCAGACAATTTGTAATGTGTTCAGGATAGTTTATTTTAAACTAGCACTCATCAAACATGTAAACTTAAAATTAACCCAAATGTTAAAAGTTAGTTCATATATTTTACATATACTTAGTTTTATATAATTTTCTTGAATAAAACAGTGGACATTTTTATGACCGTTTACTTCAAAATTATGTGACCATTAAAGGGTTAGAGTTACATGAAAGGAAAACATATTATAATAAAAAAGCTTTTAATTTGTGCACTATTTTCTAAAAATTAAGAAATAACGTTTGAATTTATTATAAAGAGCAAATTCTTTGGATGAGAATTTAAAGTTTACGCTTACTAACGCCAAACTAACTTATATCAGCTTAATATTAATATACAGTCCCTGACCAAATTATTAGACGCACTATAAAATTCTATGTAAAATCTTAATTATCAGGTGATACTATGCAGTTTTATTGTTTTTATGTGACTGAAACCGATTTGCTCTTGTTTACGTTAGTGCATCAATTGGTCAAATTAGACGATATCTAACATAAATTTAACGATAGGATAAATTAGACGATGTATTATATAAATATAGAATATTTATTATGTCACGTATTATATTAGTATATTACACCGAAGAGCCATTACATTATGACCATCCTGCTAATAACATGTAGGACCACTTTTAGCCCTCAAAACTGCTAGCACGCGCCGTGGTATTGATTATTGATTCCACAAGGTGCTGATAGGTAGTCTGAGGTATCTGGTACCAAGCGCTCGCCAACTGGTCCTGCAATTCCCTCGCATTACGAGGGGGTAGCGTGGCAGCAGGAATTTGGTTTTCCAAGTAGGACCACAAATGCTTTATTGGATTAAGGTCAGGTGAATTTGGGGGTCAATAAGACATGACTTGAAAGCCACTAGAATGTTCCTCGAACCAATCCATGACGATTCGACCCTTATGACGTTGGTAAACATCATCCCCCGCAGGAAAAACTGTTGCCATGAATGGGTGAACCTGGTTTGCAACTATGTTCAAGCAGCTTACAGACGTCAGCGATTGTTCTATGAGGATTATGGGTCCTAATGTGCCCCATGAAAATATTGCTCCTGGGCGAGAAACAATAAACCTGGGTGAGCCCATTGTTATAGATGGAGGATGGTCATAATGTAATGGCTCTTCGGTGTATAATAATTAGATCAAATTATTAGTCGCACTGTAGTTTTTTAATAATTACATGGTTTGCACGTACTGAAAATAAATGAAAATTTATATCATTTTCAGTTTACATAAAACTATGACTAATATTAAAAGAAACCGTTATGGGTTTCTATATTATTCCTTGTTGCCATTTTTAGGTGAGCAATCCAAATAAAATCCGATTTCTAAGTAAGATTTGAACTTGCATTTGCAGTACTATTGCCTTATGAGATAGTTCAACTAATTGGAATTAAAGATGTCGAGAGCAATGAGATTTAGAAAATAAAGTAGAACTAAAGATTCCAAACTTTTCGAGAAAGTTTCCAATAATGAATGGCGAAAGCAATACTACTAAAATTATTGCACTCTATGGTAATGACATTAGTGGTAAAAGAAAAAAACATGATTTTATTAATAAAAACAAAATGTACGGTATTTAAAATATTCCCTTGGTAATTTTTCAGTTCATTTGGTAATGATTTACCTTAAATTTTGGTTTTCAAAATTATAGTTCTCTTTTATCACACATTCATTAAAAAAACAGACTAAAAACTAAATTTAACCAAATAACTGTTTTTTTTTGTCATACCCTAATGTATCATGATAAAATTATCAAATGTTATCATATATTATAAAACAATATTTTATTGTGAATTTTAACAAAATCATATCCAAATCACTTCAGTAAATATTATCGAGCTCTCTTAACACTGTAAACTTTACCATATTCTTGTAATTTTGACCGTGTTATTTCTCAGTGTGATATTCAAAATATTAGAAAAAAGATAAATTGGAGAGAATTTTCTTATTAAAAGAAAAATTATCAATATATATGTAGTATCTAAAATACTAGTTTAATAAAATTAAAAGGATCTTTTGAGA
>NC_092210.1:25492423-25497761 GCF_043381705.1 Parasteatoda tepidariorum
GGAAAATTGGCCACTCAGTCGCCGGAAAACACTCACCAGGAATCCTTTGTGAGACTACATGTTGAATTTAATTAACTTCGGGGTGAAAATATGGATATTTATTTCTTTTAGAAGATGTTTTTGAGGACTCCATAGAAGTTGTTGTTTCGTTGGTGGAGATCTGGATCAGCTTTTCTCTATGGTATACTGATATACAAATCTTTAAGGTTACCATTGGCCTATGGTATACTGCCATACGAATTTCTGTGGTTGCCATAGGCCAATGGTGACGTACCATACAAATCCTTATGGTTACCATTGGTATATGGTATACTGCCATACAAATCTTTATGGTAGCCATAGGCTTTTGGGGTTTTGCCATACAAATCTCTATGGTAACCATAGGCTTATGTCATCTTGCCATACAAATTTCTATGGTAGCCATAGGTTGCCATAGATTACCATAGGCTTCTCTATGGCAAATTTTCCTAAGGGAACGCATAAAAATCAAAATTATTCAGCATTATTCCTGGGTAGTTAACCAAAATATGAATAATTTGATTAGTTTTTATTATTTTGCTTAATTGAGCTCAAACTTCTTATTTATGTTTCCAAAATCTCCATATTTTTTTATTTTCCATTATTTCAATTGATATTGCATTTCGCAAAATTTGAGTTCTTAATTTTCTCTTCTTACAAGAGTTGATCTCTTAAAAAAATTTTAAGTTCAACATTCATTTTTCTGCCTTACAGAATAGCAACGACGGATAAAAAAAATAAGTACATTACATCATTTCTCACCAAAATTTCCGTATGAATGAAAACTGATTACGAAGAAAACTCCTTTAAGAAACTTCAAAATATCCACCCCTAAAGATTGATTTCCCACCCCTAAAGATTCATATTGCAATTGATGAAGTGGTCTCATCGGAATTTTTCGGAATCTCGAAATCGAGTTTACAGTTCAAGTCGAAATGTTTATATTACGTTTTCATAATCCCTCTTTCGTTTCTGTAACGACGGAATCTTCATCTTACAAAGAAAATTTCGATCACTTTCCAACTAGCTAGAATGTAAAAATCTCATCTAAAACTCAAAGTCTAGAAGTCGACTAAGAATTCATGTTTCATATTTTTTTGAAGTTTTAAGACAACCAAAGTAAAAGTCTAATAGCGAGAGACTCAACTTCTAAGTTGAGACATAGACGTTCTTAATATTTTTTTTTAAATCAAAGGACCAGACTTCCCCAAAACTGCACCAATTAACTACTGATTGACGTATTTTTATTTTTATTTTTACCTACGGTCACAACTTATTTTTATACAAATACATTAACTAGATACTAATGAAGATCACATTTTTCTTGCCTATACCTCTCCCAAAATTTCATATTTCTATAAAATCATTCCTTCAATCAGGATCTACACTCACCTTTTAAAACGCATTTATAGATTGTTCGTCTCCCGTAAGGAGATGATTGGACAAAAAAGTATGGTACGAATCCATTACTTAAAATAAGGCCTACGTTTAAAACGAAACCAAAAGATCAAAGTAGTAGGAGGAAAGGTTTCGCGCCCAAGATTATTCCCGATGACATCTTCAAATTGAAAGAAATTTTCCAAAGTTCAATTGTCTTTTTACGGCGAATGGATCGTAATTTGACGATTGCGATTTTAAATTTAACTATTACAAGTGATTTCAAATTTTTAAGTAAATCTGAAGAAAGTTAATGAAAGAACACGCAGTAAGAAAATATTGATTTAATTGTCCTATTGTGCATGCGCGTCAGTGCAATCTCTGTGTTATGCTTTTCGTATTTATGTAGTTTTCATCTTTTACTTTCAGGAAAATGTTTTAAAATTTGAATAGTAGTGAGTTCCAAGTTTGTGTAACGCAAGAGAGTAAATTATAATGTTTTTTAACTAAAATATTTATAGGTTTTGATTTGCTTTGTTTTTCTCTTATATTACAGAACTGGATTAACGGATACAAATCACCTGAATAAGTATATGGAAACAACTCTTAACAATTTGGACGAATCGATTAAACCTGATTATGGGGAGAAATATTTAAAGCAATTAGAAAAATTGATATATTGCTTTTTTTCCTTCGCCTCAGGCAAAACTCAAACTGTAGTTGACGCTGTGGTGTCAGCTGTTACACTGGAGCATCCTGAAAAGGTTTACAGCCCTCGTAGAAATGCTATTTTCAGAGGCCTTTTATTTATATACAAAAATCTCCCACTGCCCGCTCAAGATATTATCGTAAAATTATTTTCATATGTTGCATTAAGGGAAAGTTTGAAACCTGCTTCAAAGTGAAGTCAGAAATTTTTAAAAAATATCCAGACTGGTATAACTTTTGCACAAGCAAAATCCTGATTAATTAAGTTCTATCAAATCTGAAACTATAATGGTTAGGAGATGAACAAATCAGTATAAATATGTATATCAGTAATTTAAATATGTATTTAATCAGTATTAAAATATGTATATTATCGAAGAATTTGCGATTGCGCTAAATGAAGTTCAATATAGCTATGTTATTTTTACGCTAATTCATGAATTAGGACTCAACTTCATTTAAATTTTTAAGTTCTCGGAGCCTGAAAAATTTCGAACGAAAATTCCGAAATCCCGAGTCTTGCGCAAAAGTTACGCGTTGCTGTAAAGATAAATAAATGTCTCTTCGTATTGTTATTTTGATGAAACAAAATTGAATAGAATTGTTATATTTCATAATAATCGGAAAGAAATAAAATGTTATAAAATTATTCAATAAAATATAGATATTTTTATACGTGAAGTTTTCAATGTAAACAATTAATATTCTGCAAGCAGTTCAAAGGTAAACAGTTTCTTCCTGTTTTTTACTTCGAACTGATACAGTAAGCTTAAATATTTGATTTTTTGCACAGATTTTCTACTCATTAATCTTCGAAATAGTTTTCATTATTAATTAGCATATTTGTTAGAATTTCACTCGCAGACATTATATATGTTTTCAGACGGATTCAGTTTCTACAAAATCAATATTTAAATTCATTAATTGAATCATTTTTGTAGCATTCAACAGTTTAAATTTTATCTCGTTAGTCAACCAAGAAATATCACAAAATCATCTTTTCAAGGCGAAACAGATTAAATATTCTTTCTTAAATAAACTATTTAAAATTAAAATTTAGTTACTTTGTCTTTAGCATTAAATTAAAAAAGATTAAGTTAATGCCATAATTACGAGTATATCGAGATAGATTTACCTTGATAGAAAATTTTTCACAAACATTAACTTCATATAATGCTAAATTCAGTGCCAGCAATGAAGGATGATTTTAAAAAACAAAGAGAGCGTGGGGGGATTTGCGTTTTTTTTAACGTTTTTCTTAGAAATCCTGAAATTTTATGCTCAATAAATTTCAAAATTATTTAAAAAGAATGCTTCTAATTATGATACTAACATCTAAGACAAAATGTAAAACATTGTTTTCAAAATAAATATTGCAGCAACAACAGGGTGTTACCCGATGACGAAATTAACAGACAAATATTGCAATAGAAATAAGCTGAATTTCAGCAGAACATACTATTTTAACTGCTGTGAACTGCGTCGTCTGTTGACAAGCTTATAAACTTAATTTGAAACGTAATGAGAATAAATAACTGCATCTCTAAGCAGAAAACAGTAAACCGTACATTTTACAAAGTTAACAATTGAAGATTATCATAACATTAAAAATTTTGACAATTATTTTAAACCAAAAGTGGTGTAGCAAAACACAAGGAAAATGGCACACAAGTGATGATTCTTGGCGTAATCAAAAATCAAGGACAGCTCTTAAATGTCAGGGAACACCAAAGAATGTTCATTTATAGTTCGTTTGGGAAAATGAGTTGCTTCCATTTGTGGTAATCAGTAACACTATCAGTAAGTTCATCATAACAATATGACATAATACGCATAGTATTCAGTAAAGATATGGAATTAAAAGTCATAACAATTAGCTTAGGATGCATGCACACACTATTTCGAAAAATGAAATTAGTTTTAATATCACGTAGCACACAGAGAATATTAAGATGAATTCGAATACAGCTTAACAGAAAATGATCGGACAGAAATTAAATATTATAAAATTATTTAATACAAACGACAGCTGTTTAAAAATCAAATTATAATTACACTTATTACACAGCCAAAAATATTTATACATTTTGTAATGGAAAACTTTTGTTTTTGCAGATGTCTGACAACATGCAAGACAGTTAACTCATTCCATCTCGTGATCGATTGCAAACAAATTACTGACTAAATTCAAATTAAATAATGCACGAGTGGTGTGACTGCACTTGAGATGGGACTATACATTCTGCATAATTGGTATTTAACCATACCACTAGAAGTGTTTATGACTATTCGATTTTGCGTTGACTTGAAATCAAGTTTTTTTTTTAACCCGAATTTTTTGATTTGTCCAACACCGAATCCAGAAAGAAATAAAACCACAGTTTTTATAATGTATCTCCTGTCTTTTTTAATGATTAATTTAAGTATTAAATTTTATTTAAGGATTAATTTTTTTAAACCATCAGTCATTTTTTAACACAGTACAACTACGCCCTCATGCATACTCTGTTCTTTATAAAATTTGAACAAAATCTATAAACGCCAGAACATGTCTAAGACATCAAAAAATTGAAAAACCATGCAAAATTATTTTCCGTTTAACTACTTTAATACCACGTGGGATCTGAAACTTCAACCAAATAATGTTCCCCTTTTACTGATGTTCTATTATTGATGCATGAAATTAAACTCTCCCACAGTAGTCAGTTGTGTGCCTAGAGGTCAAAGAGATTAAGGGTTTATAATTTAATGTCCAAAGACATAATTGTGATCAACATTATGGCTACTTTTACTTTCTAGACTAGCTGATATCAGTAAATCTAAAGCTGGGTAAGGTTCAAGCTGCTACCGGGGAAACCACCAGCTTTTCACAGAGAAACTCAGTGCTTTACTCAGAAGCCACTATGCCATAGTGGCTTCCTTTGCATTCTTAGAAAAAAATTTATAATAATAAAATTTAGCTTTTAAAACATCATATTTTAGAAATAAATGCAGATAACAATAATAAATATTTAGAAAAAAAATTTCGAAACCACAACAATGAATCGACATCAAAAATGTTTTGTTGATTGAATAATGTTTTCATTTCTACTCTCTATGACAAAAAAATCGACGCTCCAAGAAGGAGTTGTCTGATTAAAGCGAAAATTGGTGGATAGGAAGACAATGTACAGAATAGTAAATGATTAAAATTTCAGAACAATTGAATAATTTATTGATGAGTGAAGAAAAGACG
>NC_092210.1:25497888-25522676 GCF_043381705.1 Parasteatoda tepidariorum
AGCAACACGTGCCGTATGTGGTCTGGCATTGTCCTGCTGAAAAACCAGCCCAGGGCGCTGCAAAAGGAACGGTAGCAAAACAGATCTTAGGATGTCGTCGACGTATCGCTGTGCAGTAAGTGTACCTCTAACGACGACCAAAGGGGTCCAGCTGTCAAAGGAAATGGCACCCCAGACCATAATGCCTTGTTGAGGGCCGGTGTGGCGTGCAATAGTGAAGGCAGGCCCCTCTACCCTGTGCGTCTCGAAACACGTCTTCGATGATCGTCAGAACACAGTTGGAAGCGGGATTCGTGGCTAAAGACTAAACGTCCCCAGTCGGCACCATTCCAACCATATCTGTTCAAAACATTCATGCATACGAAATTTCAAAGCAATCGGATGATTGCTTCTTGGTGCGTCGATTTTTTTGTTATAGAGTGTATAAGAGAGAAACAAAACAAATCAAAATCTATAAAAAATTTGGCTTAAAAACATTATAATTTACCCTTTTGGGTTGCACAAACTTCGAACTCTAAAAAATTCTTAGTAAAACTGTACATAATTAAAATTATTTTCCTGAAAGTAAAATGTGAAAACTACATTAATAAGCAAGGCATAACACAGAGATTATACTGACGCTCATGCGCAGTAGGGCAATGGCATTCGCAATTTTAATCGACATTTTCTCACTGTGAGTTCCTAAATTAACTTTTTTAGATTTATTTAAAAAATTTAAAATCGCTTGTTAAATTTAAAAATGTGATCTTTAAATTACGATCCATCCACCGTAAGAAGACAATTGACCTTTGGAAAATTCCTTTCAACGAGAAGATTTATTGGGCCTTCGGAGTAATCTTTGGCACGAAACATTCTCTAATACTACCATTGCCTCTTTGATCTTTTGATTTCGTTTTAAAAGTAGCTCTCATTTTAACTAATAGATTCATACCATGTTTTTTCTTACAATCATCTTCTTACGGTGGACGAACAATCTGCAAATGCTTGCTAAACGGGGAGTGTAGATCCTGATTGAACAAGTGACTTTAAAGAAATGAAATATGAATTTTTGGGAGAGAAGTAAAAACGAAAAATCTAATTTTCAGTAAAATCAGGCTCATGTTTTGGTCTAGAAATAAGTTGTGACAGTAGGTAAAAATAAATAAAATATTGCTCAATCATTAGTTAATCGGTACGGTTTTCGGAAAAGTCTGATCCTTTGATTTTAAAAATAGAATATTTAAAATATTCTTTTTTGTTTTGTTTTGATTTTCGCATCCGGTCGTTTAAGCCTCATGTTAGAAGTTAAGTCTCTCTCTACTGGAGTGTTACTTTGATCGTCTTAAAACTTTACAAAAATATGAAACTTGTATTGTCAGTCGACTTCAAGATTGTTGAGCGTAAAATGAAATTTTGACACTTTCGCTAGTGAAAAAGTGGCCGAAATGTTTATTAAAAATCGAAGATTCCATCGTTACAAAAAAAAAGAAAATTAGATAATAAAAACGCAGAAAAAAACATTTCGACTGGAGCTCCAAACTTGATCACGAGTTTCCAGTAATTCCGCTGAGACCACTTCATCAAATTGCAATTCGAATCTCTATGGATGCAAAAACGATCTAGATATTTTGAAATTTTTTAGAAGATTCAAAATATTTTTCTCCATAATCAGATTTCGGTGATACATAATTTTTGTCCAAAAATGATGTCATTTACTTATTTCGCTTTTTATTTATTTTTCATCATTCATTGTTATTCTGTAACGCAGGAAAAATGTTGAACTTAAAATTTTTTCTTTAAGAATTTAAATGTTTTCACTTAAACGTCTTAAATTAAAATTATGCATTCAAATTTTACAAAATTTAATACCTATAGAAATAATGGAAAATTTAAAATACGGAAATGTTACAGGTATTTAGTTACACTCAATTCAACAAAATAATAAAAATTAATCAAAATATTAATATTTTGCTAAACTACGCATAAATAACGTTGAATATATATAGTTTTCATGCATTATAATTACAGTTTTGTTATCATACTTTAACTTGAAACAACAGCAGTTATAAAAACCCAAAGTGCTCTCTTGCGTTTTTTGTCTTTACAAGGTAAAAGGAATTGTTATCAATAATAAGTAAAATTCTTAACAATAATAAATTTAGGAGTAATTAAAATTGCAATATACGAAATAAAATAATTTTATTATCGAGTTACAAAAATAAAGAATTTTAAGAAAAAACAAGGAATTTTTTTCATAGAACAATTTAATGAATCAGAAAATGTAAGTTTTTCTCAAATGGCAGGGATACTTTATGGTACTGCTATTCCGTAAAATCACGAAATTTATAATCGATAAATGCCACCTGACACAGTAAAAGTCATAGTAAACATAGTCACAGTAAACATAATAGTTTAACCGTTATTTTTTAATTATGTTTCAGAAATTTTTATTTATATACTTAAATTCAATAACATTTAGTTTTTATCGAATGTTATCAGTTTTCTTTTTATTCTGACCACTTTTGCGCTGAATAACGACTTTTTTTTTGACAAATTAGCGAAAAATTTGTATAACATTAAATCAGGATTTTAAACTATCTCTTTTTGAAAATTTATTGACCGGTAGGATAGATAAGAGTAAACATGCACGCCTGATTGAAATTGTCCAGCCCGTGCATTTCAAGCAATTTTATTATTGAATTTATTAACTATGGTATATTGTAAACAGGAATTTCAAACGATACTTTTTATTAGTTAGTGTTACATTTAAAATGTTTCAGCAGAAATCACCAAAAATTAGCTGTATGACCAAAAATTAAAAAAAAAAAATCGAAGAAAAGCAAAAGAAGATTACTACGTTCTGTTTAATAAACCAGGATCTATTCCCTTCAAATTTAAAAACTAACTTAAAAGCTAGCAAATTTTTTTAAGAATCCTGTTTATTTTAATTAAGTGTTACTACGTACAAAAGTGTAAAGATAATTACTATGGAACTAATAAATAAATTAATTAAAATATTCATAACATTTTTGCTCTCTTACTTATAAATCTCTGGTTCAATAGATATAACCGAAACTCCCCAGACATTCATTTCTTGTCTCAAGCACTGTGTGAAACCTACGGCACCAAATTTGGCACAATACCATTCAACGGCACAATGGCACAATACCATTCTACCTGTGTAAAAAGATGTATATATAAACAGATTATATATATATATTTCCAAAATATATATGAAGTATTACGACCTTCATATCCATTCGGATTTTTTCAATTTCCCATTTTTATTTTTATTTTCTAACATACAGAACTAACTTACCAATAAGACTCGTGAAGTTAACTAGTCTTCCGTTTGATTGTCGCAGTAAAGGCAAAAATGCTTTGGTGATTCTTATATGACCATAAAGATTAACTTCTATATTGTCTTGAAAATCTTGCATAGGAGTTATTTCAATGGAGAATCCTTTAAGAATGCCTGCATTGTTGACAACTGCCCATAACTCTGAAAAAAATTAATACTTCTCCGAAATTTAATATCTTGAGGCAAAGTCAGTTTAAATCATCACATATAATTACGATAAATTTTAATTTTATCATTTTCGCATACTGTATACCGCATACTGTAAATATTTTTATAATGAACTTTTTCTTATTTTGATCTCGAAATAGATTCGACAAGATATTTTTATGCCATATCCAAAGAGGTTATTTGAATCATATTTCGTACCTCACTTGCAGTTTTTCATCTAATAAAAAATTCCGACGAACGGAGGCAAATCTAATTGTATTTTTATGCAACAAATCATTTAGAAAAGGCACAAAAACAGAGAGAAAATATTTTGAAATATTACGTAACAGACAAAATCGTTCCGAACTTTGTCCAATATATTAAACGCTGGGTTTGAAGATGTTTAAACGAATACTTATGAAGCAATATATTTTACTCATTTTATTAATGCAAATATATACTAAACAAATGAAAAAGGCATTAATTATTAAATGAAAATAAAAAAAAATTAAATAACACAGTGTAATACATTTAATCACAACTATGCGACCACTGACAAGTAATAAATATGAGTTTGTACATATGATATGAGTTTGTATATGTTTGTATAATACATATAATATGAGTTTGTACATATGAATTTGAATATTTAGGCACAATCGTAAATAATATTAAGGGGACCGATAAGTAATGTTTCTGCTCATTAAATATTCGTTAGTCTTAAAACCAATTAATGTTTTTCGATCCATTTCGATTCATTTTCGATCCGGCATTGAAAGATTCTTACTAACGAGGCTGAATACATTATTGATTAAAAATTAAATCTTGATAACAAATATTAAATGCACCGAAACGACATTATTTTCCGGTCCCTTTAATAATAATGACATAAAAATTGAAATCAAAAACTGAATCAACATGGCTAACAGTTGATATCATGGATTGAGAAATTAACAGTT
This sequence comes from Parasteatoda tepidariorum, assembly GCF_043381705.1. Lineage (NCBI taxonomy): Eukaryota > Metazoa > Arthropoda > Arachnida > Araneae > Theridiidae > Parasteatoda > Parasteatoda tepidariorum. The sequence continues at coordinate 25,502,335 of NC_092210.1, forward strand.
TAAATCTATATGCATAAGTGGTGAAACAGAAATACAGTGGACAGAAGAGGCACTGTTCAGAACATAAACTGTTTTTTCAAATCTATATTCAAAAATTTTATAAATAATTTAATTTATAAATTAAAGAAATTTCAATTATGAATATCTTAGATCTAAATAACTGCAAATAATTACAAATTAAAAAAAAATAGTGATTTAAAGTAAGCAGTGCTTGGCAGATTTTACCTGTAACGCATAAAAAGGCAGCGGTGTTTATTACTGTATTTCATAACCATATTTTATTTAAATGCTAAATAAAATATTTTGCACTTGTATTGACATAAATTAATAATAAAAAAATTTGAAAAATATGTTCGTCAAATTTTTGTCAAAGGGTTAATCGGTTTAGCATTTGGCGAAACTCTTTCTTGTCTACATGAAGAATTTGATTTTATATAGTTGTATTTGAAATTATTCGGTTCTTATTTTATCTTAATATAATTTTTAGCACTATTAAAAAATCTTCTTTTGGTGCAAATATTGAGAATATTTATAAATTAAAAGAAATTGTTTTCAGCATTAAGTATGCAAAAAACTTTTAAAAATAAGTCATATCTTTTAAAAGTATTATTTCCTATAAAATGTCTTGAATTCGGGGAAAAAATCCCTATAGTTATAATAATTTTCATTGTATTGTGCAACAGAACGGTTGCCACACTGGTTTTATAACATTGCTGTTTTTGTACGAGATGTTCCAAGGTTCTCTTTGATGAATTCTAACGCCTCTTGAACACTTTCATCTTTTGTGATATTCATTCCTAAAACTTGCAAACGACAGGAACATTTATTCTTTAATTCTTCAACCCCTGGTCCAGTAGGAAATAGACAACTAGAAAACACGTGATAATCCAGAGAATCGAGGTGAATAGCTGTGGCATGACCGATTCCTCTATTACAACCTGAAACAAAAAACGAAAGTAGGGAATAACGTAGGCGTATATCGAAGCACTTTAAGTTCCACTGCACTTAAGTTATAAAATCATTATAGAACGATTTTGTTTTAGATAATTCGACATTATGCACACTTAAAAACATCCAAAATTTACGCGGAAATAAACGCAGGTTCTTAATTTAAAATTATGCTTTTTTTCTCACTGTTTTGCTGTTACATACGCATTCTTTAGTTGAAAAGTTTTCATTGTTTCATAAGTGCAATTAAGTTTCATTGATACTAAGATCAATTTGATCTTTGGAAATGCGAGTTCAAATAAATAAATAAATGAATGTATAGTTTAACAATGGGAAATACATGCTGATAATAAAGAAAAAGTTCATACTGCGTAAATGATATTATCTGGGATGCTAATTCCTATCATCGAAACAGTAAGCGACCAAAAGTCCCAAAATTGCTCAAAATTGTTAAATCAGAGAATCATTCCAATACTTCATTACCTGCTGTACTACTTCCTGTATTATGTCATCACCCACCTCTTGAGCCTTAGCTTGAGCATCGTAAATGCTATTGGTTGAAAATGGCAAGCTCAGTCACCAATAATTTGATATGACTGTAAAAAATTGCATACTCTACAATTCAGAAGTTTTTCAACTATTTTTAAATAAAATAATAAGTATTTATTAGAAATAAATTTTTGCTTGGGGTTATTTTTGAATAATCAAACTTTATAAATGCGGGCAAAAGTGTTTCAATTTGTTGAAAAAATTTCTCGAGATATTGCGAAATACTTGAAAAATAAAATTAACATTAAAGTGTCCAAACTTTGGATCACTTAAATCACTGGGATCATATTTCAAAGATTGCGGCTACTTTCTGTTTGTTGAAAGTCCGAAATCCAAATTCATCGAAAAAAGATATGTTTATTCAAAGAGAGAACGTTTTTGTGTCTGATTTGGTAATTTAAAATATCGTCTGTATTAATTAAATACCATATTTGAGCTCACCTTCTCGAACCAATACGATTGAATCCTTGATCGCGAAGATAGAATCATTAGATCAGAAGTTATTCAGGGAGATCCATTTTTCCGCACTGTATGTAAAATATTCACTATTGATGCAATGTTCTTTTCCATTTAACCCATTTGCGGCAAAATGTTCATCAACGCGCCATTTCAATAAATATTTTTTTATAAGCACTTTGACGTACATTTTTCAATAATTTTATTTTTCCGCTATTTTTAAGGGTTCTAAAAACTTCTATAAAATATTTGTATTCCAATTGGATTAAACATTTTCTATGGATAAATGTCCAAAATGCGCTAGTTTTTTTAAAAATTTGAAACGGTTATTAACAAAGTCGACTTTTTGAAAATTTCTAATTATTTCACTTGAGATGGATCATATGTTTTTATGATGGAATGAAGTTTCGAGAACTGTAAATAAAAAAATTAATAAAATGATCATAAATAATTTGATTATAAATAAATCAATGGTGCTTCATTGGTAAATAGTGCAATATACGCACCCATTTTATTTGAGTATTATTTTTCGTACACGAAACTATTTTTGTGTCTTTATGAATGTAACACAAATTTCAGTAAAAATATACAATATTTAAAGAAATTTTGTTGCTAGGCTTAAAATGAGTTAAATGAAATTAATACTGGCTTCTTTTTATTGAATTTTTGGACATCAGATTACCTTAAACCATGAACATACGGCAATTAAGCACGTTATGAAATTTGGACAATGCTTTTTATATTTCATGCGTGAGAAAATAGCATTTTTTGTGTAATAAAATATCAGAAAATTCTTAATTAATTGAAGAAATTATTCTAAAGATGGATAAATAAGTTTAAAGTATTTACTTTAATTATTTTTTTTTGTTAAAAGATAGCCGTTTCGAGCGTTGCATTTTTGGCCATTTTAAAAATCAGAACATTTAGCTGCTTTTCTAAAAAAATTTCTGTGTAATTGTCTATATTCCATTAACCAAAGATATTATCAAATAACCATCCTCTTTAAACTTCTTACTCGTATTTTTATTCGTAGACATCCAGGTGCTATTTAATAATGCTTTTATTGGCATTCTCACAATGCTTAATACTTACAATACAATAATACTTACATTGTCTCAGCTCAGCTGACATTTTGACGCAGATGGGTTGCCATTTTTTCTGACTTCAAGCAAAAAAATAATTTGGTATTTTTTATTTTGAAAAACAGTCTATAGTTATTAAAAAAATCTGTTAGATTATCGGAATGATACTTGTACTAAAATATAAAATCAAAACAAAGTAGTTTCAAATTTTTGTTTCTTCATTCATGCTCAAAAATCAATCAGAAATTGATTATTTAAATTAAAGTAATGTCAAAGATGAATCACTGTTTTTTTTTAGATCTAAATAACCGTGAATAAGAGTAAATTTGAAAAATTATTGCTCGGGATTAAGCCGTGTTTGAATGTTTTTTACGTTTAACGTAGAACGAGAGACCGATATTTCATGTTGTGTTTTTAACCAAAAATTATTAATGTGCCAAATATAATATTTTTCACTTAATTTGATCTAAATAAACGCGTAATAATAAGAAAAAAGTATGAAAAATAAGTTTCATAAAAATTCTGTGACAAAGGGTTAACATCACAAATGTCCAAAATTGGCATTTTTATTTGAAAAAAAAAACTTTATATCATATAATTAATAACGGATTTCATTTATTCCAATTAAAAAGGGAATTGGGGATGAACTGAAACAGAAAAAAATTTAAAAAAATTTAAGAAAAAGTTATTTCTGATCCGAGAAAGAAAGAAGCAAAAGTCAAAATATGAATTACATGTTTATTTTAATTTATTATTAATTCGTTCCCCTACTTCATATTTATAAATTTTTTAAGGATTTATTAAATAAATAGTTTCCATAGATAAACAAATTTTTGTCTATTTCCACAGTTGAAAACAACCCGAAAAATCTCCTATTAATAGTAATTAAATTATTAAATTAACAATATTTAATCAAAATTATTATTAAAATAATAATTTCGTAAGCTGGTGTAGCGATACAATACAAATTTTAACTTTATAAATGTATGCAAAATTTTTTTAATTTGCTGAAAAAATTCTCGAGATACGGCGAAATATTTAAAAAGTAAAATTAACCTTAAAAGGTCAACACTTTTTACAGTTCAAATTATTGAGATCATATTTCGCAGATTGCCGTTACCCCTTAGAAATCAGAATTCATCGAAAAAAGGTATGTTTATTCAGAAAAAGAACTTTCTTGTGTCTGATTTGATAATTTTCAATATCACCTGTATTTATTAATTAGCATATTTGAGGTAACCTTCGTGAAGATCCAATCGTTCGATCAAAAGCTTTTCAGGGATGTCCATTTATTTCGCACTGTACACTAAATATTCAATAAATATTTTTTATAAGCACAGTGGAGTATATCTTTCAATAACTCTGTTTATCAGCTATTCCTCAGGGTTTTGTAGACTTCTATAAAATATTAGATAGAAGGAGATGAACTGAAACAGAAAAAATAATGTAAAACAATTAAAGAAGTTTAATTTCTGATCTGAGAAAGAAAGAGGCAAAAATAAAAATGTGAATGAAGTGTTTATTTTAGTTTATTATTATTTCTGTTTATTTTAGTTTATTATTATTTCATTCTTCGACTTCACATTTGTAAACTAATTAATTATTTATTAAATAATTAGTTTTCATAATATACAGGTTTTTTTAATTTTTAAATTGAAGAACCACACAGAACATCTCCTATTAATAATAATTTATTAAATAAATTATATTGAATTAAATAATTATTAAATTAATAATTTCATAAGCTGGTGTAGCGATTCAATACAAATTTTATGAGTGCAAGAAAATCCAGGATTTTGAAATTTAAATTTTCTTTTTATAAATGGATTTGGAAATTGCGTTTTTTTCATTTTCCTTCTATAAATTGTGTTACCTGTTCTTCTAATTGACAAAGACTTATAACACTTTCGTTTTATCTAACACACAAGCCTGCTTAACAACAAAAAAGAGAAAAAAAAACCAAACAAATTTATTTTTTAAATACGAAAAATTTCTAAGCACCTAGAGTTTTAAAATAATAAAAATAAAAATAATGCTGTTTTAAATTATCAAATTTAAGTCACTATGATTGAGTAGTTAACGAACTGTGTTACCTTATCTATGACAAAGGTTTAATCCTCAATGGCTGGTGGAAAAAATAATCACCATGAATAAATTTTGATCGAATGATCTATTTTTCATTTACTAGGACTCATCGTAATAGTTCAAAGAATTGACCTCAAGTATGCTAATTAGTTAGGGCAGACGAGGTTTTAAGTAAAGAAATCAGACACAAAAAAGCATGCTGTCACTGTGTAAACATACCTTATTTAATTATGAATTTCGACCATTAAAATATAGGGAGTCGCCGAAATCTGGGAAATTTGGTCCTAATAATTTGGTCAGAAAACGGTTGAAAGTTTGAACCCCTTTAACCAATTTCACTTTCTGCGTATTTTCCCTTATCCCATGAACATTTTAGCTTAATGAAAATTATTTTTTGCATACAATTATAAAATTCGATTATATTAAAATACTTCCAAAACAGAAAAATACTTGTTTATAATTCCTTTAATTCTTTACTTTTATTTATTAATACTCGAAGATTTTTCAATTGTACGATATAAAAATTTTTACATAATTTTAAAGAATGTCATTTTCTGCGTCAAAAGGCAAAATTTAAACGAACAGTTCCCAAAAAATTCCAAATAAAATACCAAAAAAGTTTTAAAAGAAAATATAATATTTTTTCTTAAAGAATATATTGAAAAAATTATGAAAAGAACAAATATTTATGAAATATTATAGTATTTCCCATTACGCTTTTAAAATCAAAATAAAATAACTAGTATCTTTAATAAAGAAATATCTTTTCCTAATAACAAATAACAAATTTTAAACGTTTATAGTTGTTCTTTCAAGTTTTCATTTCAAATAAACCATAATTAGTCTTATTTTAATAATTTTCAGCTTATGTATATGCACAAAAAACAATTTCATAACTAGACTATATATAGCAAAATGCCTGTCAATTCAGTTGTTTGACATTAAGCATCATATAAGATTATTAGTATTAAAACAATTAAAAATCTATATGCCTCTAATTGAATTCTTAAAAAAAAGCTTTTATAGATAAATAACTTTCACAATTACCTTAATAAACTTAATTAAAAAGTCGTTGTTCCGACGGAAGAAAATTGTTTATTTTGGAAAACGTAGCCGAAGAAAATTGATAACTACTGATTAAGATTGAGTCTTAGAAGGGGAAGATCGATTTGTTTGATCAAATGTCATTCAAAGTAATTCAACTTTTTTGCGCACCATGCAAATTGTACACGGAAAAAGAAAAGCATGAAAAGCATAAAAACTGTGTGGTATTTTGTAAATAGTAATGGTTAGCAATTAAAAAACAGCGTACTGAGATGTTAATGTTGTTTTAAGGAGGCACTATAGTCGCATGAAATTATGCTGATATGGCTTATATTTGCTGATATGGTATTTTCATTACTGATAACTATTTTCATAACTCTGTTATACTCATGACAGTCTGGTCAAATTAGCCTATCTTTAGCCAGCGTCCTCTATGTTTATTCTGGCAGTTAATATCGAGAAGGGATACAGTTTTGAGAAAATCAAAAGAGAGAAACTTACTCTAATGCTGTCTAATCTGGATACTAAAAATTTGCAAACAAATGTGAATAAGGGATCGATTCAACATAAAAAAATGTCACCAAATTGGTGATTTTTAAAAAAGTTTAATAACTTTAAAAATATTTCAGTTATTTGTCCGTTCTAAGGCAACTATAATTTTAAGTGTAAGTCACTTAAATTGAGCTTTTTTATTTTCCCTGGCGAAAGAGCTTCGAAAAGCATCGTTAATAAAAAAAATGAATATACTAGCCTGTGATTAAGACGGCTTTTCCATCAGATAGAACTCGATCATTTAACCATTTTTTTCTTGTAAATTGAAAAGTAAACCACCCTACCAGCGCAGTCGTTGCTAAGGTAACAACACAAGCTGTGAGGTCTGTTAAAAAATGAGGAGCAATGTAAAAAAACGTACGCAAAGCTAAAATCACGCCAGGGAAGTGCTCTAACACTATAAGACAGTACTGAGAATTCATATTTCAATACGAAACTAATTTTTAGTAAATGTCAAATGGAATTTGGTTTAAAATGTATGCATTGAAGCTGGTAATGATGAGTACTTCAACTCAGATGGAAAAGTTATATAGAGAACTAAACTCGGCTACAAAGATCAAAATCTTATCTAATATTGCGATAGAGAAGGGTTAAAGGCTTGTGGTATCGTCAAGACAATCTCTTTTTAAGTAAATACGTTTTTTTTTTTAAAAATTGATATTTGAAACAATAGAAAATGATTAAAAAATAAGTCACTGCCTTGTACCGTATCGCCTTCGTAAAAAAGTTGCTAGGAGAAAAAAAATTAGTGACATTTCTGGAGAAAAAAAAAACCTAATTCTAATTATTAAAACCAAAACATGTGGTATTTAACCTATTTTTTGGTAATTTTTCCTTTCTCAATTTTTTACTGGAAATTTTGGTTTTCAAAATTATATTTTGTATAATCACTTATTTAATAAAAAATATAAAACTGAAAAGCAAATTGAAGGAAATAAATTTGTTATCTGTGCCATGCTCTAAGATATCATGATAAAGTTACAAAATTTTACCCCGTTTTCACCAGATTTTTAATTCTGAATAGTAAAAAATGGGGGAATGAGAAATGCAATTTTCGTTTTTCGATGCAGAGTGACGAAAATTAGCATTTAAACTCATTCAATGTTCAGTAAGGTAATTAATTTATAAGAACTTGCTTTTCAAGCGTAAAATATGCTCTTTTAGTTTTAATTAGTCTTTTTAGTTACTAGTTACTATACATTAGAATATTACTGTAAACAATAAGTTATAAATTTTCTAGATTTAATTTGAATGTTCTTGAAATAAGATATTTATAATCCATACTTGTGTAAATTTCTTTGATTTATTATTTTTATTTAATTAAGCTAATGTTGCATTCTATTTAAAAATTTAACTTAACTTAAACTTAACTTCGAATTTCTTGAATCAAAATTATAAACTAAATACATTTTATTGTAATAAATTATGAATGAGCCACTGTGTCACAGGATAAAGCATACACCTTTCAATGAGGTAACTGAGGTTCATAAGATTTTTTTTTCCTGATTCGCACTGATCATAGCACTGGCATCAAATATTCTTAGTTTTGGACGGATCATGGGTTAGAACCCCCTAGCCATCGAGCTAACCTCGGGTGGTTTATCTTGTTTTCCTGTCCGTGTAAGGTAAATGAGGGGGGGGGGTAGTTTCATCAAAAAGTCCTCTATGAAGGCCTGTTTGCGCGAATACTTGATCTTAGAGTTCCCTTGTCTTCTGGATTGGGTTTCAATTTGCAAAGTTTCAAACTTGAACATGGGGGCGTAAACTCAAATCTTAGTTGGCTGTTCAACGACGGTAATAAAATAAAATAAATCCTAAATGAAATTATAACGAAATTAAGAAGGTTATTTTATCATTCTTTCCGCTGCATGTGCTATATTTGTGTTCTAATTACAACATAAATTTCGAAAATATTTTTTCTTAATTAAGAGATTTCATAGCGCCTGTAGCGCCATCTACTAGAATACATTAAAATTTTTAATAGAAACTCTGGGAAGAAACATTTTTATCGTAATAGATGAATTTGTTGCTAAAGTTATTTTTTAACCGTTACCGATTTCCTATCAAAAATTTTTAAAATCCCTTAGTCAAATTTAGGACACCCATTTTCCGCTGAACACTGCACATCTCATAATTTTCGATTTTTATAAATATTTAATCAAAATGTAAATCAAAATTTTGGACATTTTAGGTCGTGAACATTGCGTACCATCATTATAAAAATAACTTTTTTAACCCCACATTAGAAATCAAAGCTTTATGAACTGACACAATTTAAAAACTTTAGTTAAATGTAAAATTTAAATAAATAAAAAGGGATTTTTAATAAAAACTAAAAGTCCACCCCTTTCAGTTGCTTCCAAAGTCGAATTATGTTAAGTAATTAATTCATTTAACTACACAACTGTCAAAATCTACGAAGCGTTTGGCAAGAAATATTTCGCAAATGCTAATAATATTTTGGTTTAAAGAAAAGTATAAACTTTTCCAAATAGAAAAAAAAAGATGTTTCAGCAAGTAATTTATTTTTTTCTTCCTTGCTTCATAGAGTGGAATCTTATTTTAAAATCAAGTTCTTTATTTTGTAATTATTTATGATAATAAAATTTTATTTACTTGTATTAACAGATTTGTAAATGCTTTATAAATGATGTAAATGAAGTGCAGATTTGTAAATGAAGTAAAGTTAGTTTTATTAAAACAACGAACTAAATCAGTATTGTAATAGAGTTTTAAACAAATTTTTTTTTCCTTTTGCTGTGAATCTCTAAATTGGAACAAATCAACAGTAATGTAAAGCTTAACTACTGCAATCAGCGCAGACACGGAATGTTGAAGTGTGTGGCGTCGCTGCGGTAGCGATTACTATTGGTGAAGCGAACTGAAGTGGTGCAGATCTTCAGAGTATAAAAGTGACGACATGGATGTGATAATTGCCTTTTTCTTCCACGTAATTTCTTCAAACTGCTAGCTGTATTGACGAGAGCACGCTGGGCGTGTGAGATGTTTGTTTAATCAAATAAATGTTTTCTTTAGTTGTTTATTAGTCTCAAGTCTTATTTTCGGAATACAGGATTGTTCCAGAGCGTTCACCAGATGAACCTACAAGTGGTGACCCGGTGAGTTTAGCATTTCTTGTCGTAACTTTTCGGTTCGGTCAAGATGCTGAATATACNGTAAATAGATTCCTTATTCTTAATCTCAATAAAAGCATAGAAAATGCATTATGTTGTCATCCTTATATAAAGGATTTTAAAAATATTAAAATATGACTGCAAATTCCTAGAAAATGCAATATAATGATGAATGAAAAGCCACGGCTAAAGAGTTTACGAGGAAAACAGAGGAGGAGCACTATATATATATATATGATAATATTGACCTCTTTATATACCTCATATTTAAGCCTGAAAACTTTTTTGTTTGGTTTTAAAAAACCGAACAAATAGCAAAATTTGGAAAAATAGTATCACTTGGAAATTGTGCAAAACACAAAATTTAACATAATGCAAGATTCCAAAAAAGTTTTATTATTCCAATATTGTTCTGTAAACAATTGTTTACAAGAATTAGTTAACTAATTTAAATGAATTCAACCAAACAAATTTTTTATTCTGATGACTGCCAAACACAGCTTATGGATCGGATAAAAAAAACGACTCAATACCTTGCCCAAACTTGATCTGTGCTTCCATTGATAAAATTTAAAAGACAGTACTTAGAAAACAATTAAGTTTTAAGTATTAAAAATTAATTAAAAAATTAAATAAATAAATCAGTTCTATATTAGGTACCCTTTTAAAGCACTTAAAAATTAAGTATTTTAAAAAGGTCCCTAATATAGGGATATGAGTATTAATGGATTATAGATGCATAAAATGCTAATATATAACCTTAACACTGACAGTTATTTCGAAAGTTAATTCTTTTCTTCCAGTGTAGAATCGAATCTTGTTTCTCAATTTTAAGTTAATTATGTTATTCAGATAACAACATTAGTGTTCATCATGTAAAGTTGTTTGAAATTATTTGCTTCGCAGCTCCCATGTGATTTCTCACTGATATTAGCTCTCTTTTTAATAACGCTTTTCCTATTTTCTAGTTGCTTAGGGAGGTACTTTGTTTGGAGTAATTTTGCGAGCGTGTGCAGTAAAAGTACTATATTTACGTGACAAATTAAATGTTAATGAGTAATGTAAATATTCCAAGTTATAAAGCGTCGCCCAAATTTTGATTGCAAATTTCTTTTTAACATCACTTATTATAATGATGATTATTTAAAATGAAATCATGCGAAGTGTGAAATGAAAATTCATATGATTATATTATATTATTATAATCATAAAAGAAAGAATAATGTTGTTTCAGAATGTTAAGATCGATGCTTATTTTTAAATTACATTTGAAAGATTATTCTTAAATTTTTATGCTTCATAAATAATTAATTGTAATTTATTTTTTAAAAAAAATATTAATACCAGAAGCATTATTACATTTTAATTATCGCAAATTATTTAAATGAATAAATTTTAACCGTTTACAAATGTTGTCGCATAAATTAACTATATGCAATTTTTTCCAATTCCCATTGACACCAATAACCATTAAAATGTTATTATTTCCAAAATTATGGATTTTTTAAACCTTAATGGAGTTTGAAATTATTTTGACGTAACTAATTTAATTTAAAAGAAAAACTCGATAAATCGCATTTACACCATTTCGTTTTTAAAAAACGAGCCATTAAATTGTCATTGTTTCCAAATTTATGAATTTCAGAATTTTTAGAATTTTAAATTGTTTTAATGGAATTAATTTAGTTTAAGAGTAAAACATTATAGACTGGAAAAAAAGTATAATATTTGAATTTTGTTTTGCGATTTTCATTTTCCGTTTTTTGATTGCAAATTATTTAAGAAATTAAAATAGGAAAACAAAAATTAGACTAGCTATTTTAAGTACAGGAATACAATTAATTAAATTGGCAAATAAATGTATATATTTCATTAAATAACAGATTTTTATTAAAAGCAAATTCTTCTCTAAAACTTTCCAAGATTTGCTAAATTTAAGATAATTAACCTTAACTCATTAATGAGAAATTTTATTAAAATCCTTGCATTATAATCGAGTAAGCTATATCTCTTGAAATCAAACATTACCTAAATAGAGCTAGTAGTTAAATATTTTGCTTGAGTAAAGTGATGAATTACAGAATTAGTTAACGTTTAAGTTATTTATTCTAAACACGCAATTTTGTCCCAAAGACCCTAATATTTCTAAATTTCCATCGTTTGTGGAAAAAGAAGTAGTAAAAATGATGCAAATACAATAAAATTTCTTTACCTCTCTTATTTTTAAACCTCGTTAAAATTGTGTCACCAAAATAATTCTGTAATTTACAAAGAGAATTTTACGTATTTTATGTTTATTTTATTTTATGTAAGGAAATATTATATAATTTAAGCTTAGAAAATATTTTGGATGGATTTCGAAATAAAACAATTAGAATTTTATGTACAAATCGATAAAAAATTAACTGTTTCTTTTTTAATCTAAAATGTTTTCTTTCCCAAAGAATAATCTGTTACTGAGATTGTTTAGGAATTAAAATGAAATTAGTCTATTTATATTTTTTAAAAAAATTGTGCGTTAAATAAATAAAAATTATTCATTAATAATGTTTGATATGTAAGAAGGTAAATTACATCTTTTAAGATTACGAAAGATTTCATATTAATTAAATTTTTTACATTATACAAGACACATAATTTAAATTCACTTTATTTAAGCGAGGATAAGAAAATTACCGTACAATTACTTTTAAAGCATCAATATACAATGCTTTTCAATAATAGATCTTACAAATATACAATAATAGATCTTACAAATTTAAAAGTGTTAATTAATAATTAAATTTTATTAATAATTAAAATTAGGTTTGAAAATTTCACCATTGTTAATAGAATAACCAATGTGTTTATTTCAAATCAATTGCATAAGAGTTAAAATTGGAAAACGCATTTGAATGCATTTGAAAAAAAGAATAATGAAAAATTATTTTTCAAAAGTAAATCTTTCTTTCTAGTTACAACAAAATGTTTACACCGCTGCGAAAAACAGATATTAAAAAAGTAAAACACTTAGAAGTTACTTGCTCATTATAATGTTGTTCTATTCAGCTGTATAACTATGTAATATTTAAGACATTTTGCTTAGTTGTCAAAGAAGCATTTTAAATTTATGAAATACAGTCCTTGCCAAAAAACTTGACGCTCCTACAAAGAATTTTCAGAATGAAATGAAATTTTACTTGCTTCAATACATCATTGGTATAAGTCAGGGATGGGCAAACTACGGCCGCGGGCCAACTGTGGCCCGCCGGAAGATTTTATCCGGCCCACGGATAGAATTTTTATTTGCCGATCAGTGGCAAATATAAACAATATACATCCATTTTCTTGTCGACTAAGTTTAAAATTATTTCTGTTTTTCCTTTTTTAACAAAGTACTGATGACATTTTTACTTTCTCTATTTTTGTTCTACATAACATAAATTGATGGAAATAGTTAGCACAGACAGTTTCAATTGGTAAAATGTTGAAAGCAGAAGTTCTTTATAGAATAGCCGTAGATTGGCTCCAACTAGCGTTTGTCTTTCCCAAGAAGCTGACTTATGGAATTAATATAGGTAAATTGTACTTCACATTTGGCAGACTGCGCATTTTACGCTCCAAAGAGCGGACCATCTATCAATCATCTGAAGCAGTTGTTTCTAAATATGCCAAAGTTTTATAAATCATTACCAAAAGCTAGTTTCCAAAATTTAATATTTCATGCCCAGAAAATCAGTGCTATGTTTGCTTAATCTTAGATATGTGAACAAGAGTTTTCAACTGTGAACCTTAGCAAAAAACATTTCATAAGTAAACTAACAGCAAAGCATTTAGCCTTGTTCCTTAAAATAAGCACATCTCACTTCAAACCTTAATATAAGGAACTTTGAAAAATGAAATCGAAATTTCCTTCATCTCACTAAATATTTAAATTAAAACTTGCATATCGATTTTTTTTTTAAATTTTGAAGTTTTTACTTGGCCCACCAAACACTTTTTTTCTTGATTTTTGGCCCTCGACCAAAAAAGTTTGCCCATCCCTGGTATAAGTGATTAAAAAATCAGATCTATTGGATGCCATCGTCTAACTAAGATTGACTTTTAACATCTGTCTTTAATTTGAAATCGTAAAACGTTTTACAACTCATTATTGCATCCTCAAGTACCGTTCAAAAAATTAAAAAAAATATGACACTTGGTAAAAATCATTGCGATCTGGTAGAAATTTAGTAATTTTTTTTTGAGGTTGCAACTGAAAAGAGTGATACAATTTTCTTAAGGCAGCGCACAACTAATTATTCTTTCATTAAATATGCTGAAATATGTTTTACATGAATTGAACTTTGATTTAAAAACTAATGCACAAGGTCAGTGTTCCGCGGAACCCTAAGGTTCCGTAGAAAAGTTAAAGATGTTCAACTATTTAGTACTTTTTATAAACAATGAAGAGTTATGAAATCTCAAAATATATTTCGATCCAACCTATGATTTATAAATTAATCTTTAGGTTGCCATTATGATATTATTTTAAGTAAAATGCCACAGAAATAGAAAGGTCATTTTTTTAAAAAAAATATAATATTTCCAATTACAATATAGTGAACAAATTACGAAATGAACAAGCATTTTTAAAATATTGCATTAGTATTTCCCATTATGCTTTTCAAATCAAAATAAAATATCTAATATCTTTGACAAAGAAATAATGTTTCCCAAACGCAGTTCTTTTAAGTTTTATTTCGAACTAAATAATAATATTTTTTAAAATTTATTTTCAGTTTATGTTTATATACCAAAAATAAATTCATAACTAGGCTATAGATATAGCAGAAGGACTGCAATTAAACTATCGGATATAAAACCGAATTTAAGATCATTAAAAATAAAACAATTAAAAATCTTCGCATATCTAATTAAATATTTAAAAATAGTCTTTTATAAATTATAACATTTAAAATTACCTTACAAAACATTATTTATCGAGTTGGGACTCCGTCGAAAGGAGGTTTATTATTTAGGGTTCCGAAGCAAAAAAAAAAAAAAAAAATGNAGAAATCACACAAAAAAAAAAAAAAAAAAAATTGGGAGCCACTGCAGTAGGTATCAAATCAAGTAAAAAAAAAATGGACAGCCCTTTTTTTCTTTTCAAAATGCTCAGATTTTGAGTTTAAAACTTGGAGGGGTATGTCTTAATAGACTGTGTAAAAATTCATCGATTAAAACAGTGATTATCAAACTTATTTCTTTTACCGCCCCCTTTGAAAATCAATTATTTTTCAGCACCCCCCATTTTTTATACACTCCTAAAACTTAAAAACCACAATTTCATTACTTTAATTAATTTAGTTATATGTATTAGTCGGTTCTGATGCTTAAACTTACATTCTAAACTAGAAATTTTTACCAGTGAGAGCAAATAAAACCCAACTTTATAATATTAATAATATATTTTAATCAAATTAAAAGAAACAATATAAATATGTAATCAGTTTTCGTTTTTATACTAATCTAATGAGATGGATGAATTTGATGATATTTAATAAGTTTGTTGATATCAGGTTCGATTTTACTCAAAAACAGTCGTAAGTCGCCGCGTTTGGTAACTTGCAAATGATTTCTCTTTTTAGTAAGCAGCGTTGTCACAGCGTTAAATCCACGTTCACACAAATATGACGATGGGAATGCTTTAAAAAACCGCCAACGATAGACCACAATCAAGGATACAACTGCGGAATTGACTTATGTAGCCAAAATTGTTGGTAGCCATTTTTGTATTTGATTTTTATTTCCTCGTTCGTTGTCAGTTCTATAAGTTCTTCTTCCAACTGGGGTGATATTGCTATGTTGACATTTGAAAAAGGATCTAACACCCAGTCTGGTATTTCCAATTTCAAAATGTCCTGGAATCTTTCACTGTGAAGATTTTCCAAATGTTGGCAGTAGACGAGCAAGTTGTCGTTGTTGCAGGATACTGATAAATTGGGAAAATTAGGGAACTCATGTCTGCCGATATTCTTTTTGTGTAAGAGCAGCAGACACTGGACTGTAATGGGCTAATTGTAAAAAAAATTTCTAACACAACATTTTGAACAATAATATATACGTATTTCCATTTTATATAAAAATGATGATTCTTGCATCAGTAATTTCTTATAAAATGCTAGGAAAATGCCCTTATGTTAAATATAAGAAAGAAAGTAAAGAAAACTTCAATTTATGTTAGTTTACGTATGTATAATATTTTAAAACTCTGCATGGTAGTTTTTTTCCTAATGTTTAAAATAATTTCTGGTGCAATGTAATTAAGGTAAAATTGCTCTAATTTTTTAACTATCATTGATCATGTTCCTTTATCTATCCACAGAAACTTGTTACAACTTGATTGCGTACGGTGTGCGGGCTATCCTACTAAATCTATGTTAAGTATTTTAAGTTTTTATAACATCATACAGGGTAGAAATATAAACTAATTATTCGTTATTGCGTAGTAGGTGGGTTTTAATTTTAGTGAAATTTAAAATACTATATAAAGTAAATGAAATTACAAATTATCAACGCCCCCCTCTAGGTTTCAAACGCCCCCAAGGGGGCGTTAATGCCCACTTTGAGAAAGACTGGATTAAAAGGAACCACCAGATAGAAACAAGATAACATATCTTATATACTAGTGAATTGGTATTTAATATTTATAGTGGTAGATACGATACAACTTGAAATAAAATATCATAAATAAGAAGAAAATGCAGTTAGCTTCTGAAACCCACTTACTGTGAGATTAAACTATAATTGTTTGTAGCGCGTAAGTAAAGTAAAGGATAACGTAAAAGTAAATTCTTTTGTGAAACTTGAAGAGAATAAAAATAAATTAAAGTAAAGTTAATTACTTTAAGGAAAATTACCATGAGAATAAGCTGCCGGAAATGATCGGATTGCTGTATGGTATATGGTTAATAGCGAAAAAAATATTTTTTAAATCCAAAATGGATAAGTGCTAGTGGATAGCATTTCAAAATTAATCTTATTGAATCCAATTAAACTCTGTTGGACTGCTCTGAAGAAAATCATGCTTCATTGTTTGAATATAAGCTGAGATAAAATTGAATCTCTTAGGAAAATATATATTTTTTTTGTACAAATTTTTCTCTTTAACTACCTTTTTCGAAAAAGAAATTGCAATCATTTTCGGATATACTATCTAATTTACATGGTATATTTTTTGGATTACTTATATATTGTTTCCATTTTCTTAAAGTAATTTTTTTTCCGTTTTATTTACATTTTGACTAGACAGAAATATGATGCAGCAACTTTTGAAGGTATAAAATGTTACAAGATAGAAAACATTTAATCATTTTTTTCTTGAATCTAGAAGCTTTGATTAAAAGCAAAACATGTAGTAAAAACGAAAAGAAATGCAGTTATTTTTAATGTGCAAAAAATATTAAAAAGAGAACTAAGCAGTAAACCAAGAGATTGATCAATAAAATCAAAACTTTCAACGATAATTAAAATGAAAGGTTTAAATCTCCTGTCAATTTGAAACTTTTAAACAGAAATTCCAGTTTATCATATTTTTGAATAAAACAGGCAATGATAATGATTTACCACCTTCGAATCGGGAACATGTCGTTGAAACATTTGTAGTAATTTTTAAAAACTGTAACTTTACTATCACTTTTGTCCACAAATGTATAAACACTTCAGCTGAAATGGAGTTAAAAGATTTATATTTTTCAAATTTTAATTTTTTAAATAACGTATTTGGTTTTAAAACGAAGAGCATTTTACTGCAGCTAAACTAAGGGAAATAAGAAATGACGTATGAGCTTAACAGCACAAAGAGTGCTGACATGGTTCAAGAGAAGAGAGAAGGCCTTAGCACGAGTTACCATAAACAAGAAATTTGATCCTTTAGTATAGTTCGTTCACCAGGTGTTGGCAGTTGGCTCCACCTCTTCGGCCGCACAGCTCATTTCAGCGCGAGAGTAAGAAGAGAAGCATCTCCGCGCTTGAAATTGAGACAACCCTTAATGAGTTCCAAACACAAACAGTGAATTCTTTTTCAGTCACTTACTTCGCTTTATCATCTAGTATTATATCTTTCGTTTCTCTAGCTAATTAAATATATTTTAAGTTCAAAAACTACTGTTTTCCCAGTAAAATGTTTCAAAAAGGACAAACTATTCACTCAAAAGAATGAAATATCACAAGAAATAGCACGAAATATTATCAAGTTTATGAAAAATTTAATGTTAAAAAAATGTACAAAAAGTTTGCGAAATAAATATTTTTGCCATGCGATCGCCAAATATCAACCTTGTTAAGTTTTGTTCACAACTTTCACCCAAAAATAGCAAAATAGTATCGTTGCTTACCACGTGATGAAGGCGGAGCCAAATGCCAACTCCTGGTGAACGAGCTATAGTTTAAACGTATTTTCCCTCACTGCGCACCTTAGTAACTCGAACGTGTGACATCTTTCTTATTTTTTCTCCATTGCGCGGTTACGTTCATTATGTCGGACCACTAATTCTCGTAAAATTAACATACTATAAGTAGTAGTTTAATACAGCATTTAAGCAAAACGAGGCTAGTTTATAAGTACATAGTATTTTAGTGCTGTCTATTTTAGTTTCTAATTTATGGAGCTTTTAAAAAAAGAGAGAATGTACTTAAATTGTTTTCATACACAACTATTCCTACTTTTATTTAGATATAGTTTCTGAAGTTTATATTTTATTTTTACTTTTAGTAATTTCTGAGAAGCAGAAAAATTTAATGATTTTTTTTTTCATATGAAAAAAATAGGTGGGGAACTAATAGTTTATTACTTTTTAATCTGTTTTACTCACGTGACGTGAAAAACAAGATTTAAAAAATCTATCTAGTTTTAACTGTGCTATTGAAGTTTAGGTTTGAGTTGCGTATCTAATAAATTTAATACAAACCTACTTTAATTTAAATAATGTTAGCGATATGCCATACAAAAAAAAAACGGAAATGAAAATAATTCATTTGTTTAAATTGATATTTAGGGATTAATTTTTTTATTTATTGAAACTAATAATTTGAAAAAAAATCATAAATTAGGGGGAAAAAACAATAGTTTCCATCTCAAAAAGAAAAAAGTGGTTTAGAAAAATTAAGGACCAGAGTTTTAAGCAGGCTGTAATAATATACCACATTTAAAATTTAATTTGTTTTTAATGGCTCCAATATCTAAAAAAAATATGAAAATATCTTTATGTGTATCAAAATTTTTAGTTTTGTGAACCAATTAGACTACAATTACGAAGTCTGTTTCTATTAGCTTGAATCACACTCAACAGTAAGAAATAAAGTAATTATATTATTTCTTGACCGCGACACTCAAAAATTGGAATAAAATTTAAATTACAATTTTCAGAGAGCAAGAAATAGGCGATATTCTTCTCCAATCAAAACCATATTTTGTATTTTTTACTATGTATGGTAATAAGAATTATAATTTTGAAAATCATAATTTCAACTAAACTTTTACCACACGAACAGACAAATTACCAAATGAATGGTTTAAATACCGCATATTTTGGTTATTATAAACGAGAATTATAGTCCTTTACTAGAAATGTCATAACCATACATTGCAGTAATTTTACCAGAATATTTTTACAGTGCGGTTTTTTCCGTATATTCCTGTAAAATACTGTACATACTTGCAATAAAATATTTCATTATGCCTTACTTGTAACAATTTCTTGCTTCAAAAATTTTAAAGCGTGCTCATATCGAAGTGGGCGTTTCTGTAGAGGTAGGCGTGTTCAGATAACGTCCTATAGTCACCAACGATGTGTTAGGCTACCGACAATCTCAAACCTTCATCTATCTAAAGCATGGGTCGCCAAACTTTTTTCATCATCGACCACTATATAATTTTTCGAAATCTCCATCGACCCCCAAAAAAGTAATTTTCCGTTAATTAAGACAAAACTCTATGAGATACTGTGTTTGTACATTTATTTCATGATTTAAACATTTATTAAAGTAATACGAGTAGTACATTGTGTAACAATAGTTTTATGAAAAATATATTAATGTTGAAATTTAAATACCTTAATATTTATTAAATATTAAGTAATTATAAATATGTAGAAATAATAAGTAAAGTAACTACAGATTTATTGCTTCTTAACCAATGAGATGAGTGTGCCTGGTGTTTTTTTGCAAGGTTCGCTATATTGGGTTCAAAATTGGTCAATTTAAATTTTAAATCCCTTCGTAACTCCACATTTAATTTATTTCTGTACTTAGTTAAGATTGAATTTACGTGACTGAAACCGGCTTCAACCATATAGGAACTTGGAAAAGCTAGCATAAAAAGGCTGAGCTATTTCATAAAGTTCTACATATTTTTGCATTATATTTATATTTGTTCAAAATTTACTTATTGTTAAATTTTTAAAAAGCGTCTTTGCTTCAAGATCCGATAATAATTCAGCAAGCTCATCTTGCAGGTTGATGACTTTTATCA
>NC_092210.1:25522695-25558150 GCF_043381705.1 Parasteatoda tepidariorum
CCGCCGGCCCTGCTTTTCAAAAGAAAAATCGATGATTTAAAAAAATATTGATATATCACTTCAAAGTAATCATATAAACTTTTCAAAAGAAATGACATTTATAAACTGATATCAAAAAATTTTAGTTAGGAAAAATTGCCGAACAAAATCGTAAAGATCCTTTTACGAATTCAACGAATTTTAATGAATACAATAAAATAAAATTATTATCTTGTTCTTGAATTAGAATTCAAAATTTACACTAAAATGCATTTATATACACCGAGGAATAATATTCGAAATCATATAGTTAATCATGATTTATATAAACCAAATATTAAACTTATAATAATCATAATAATCATTTATTATTCAAGAAAGAAAATAAATATGAAATAACTAAGTTGCTTTTTGCAACTATAAGTAAATATGAAAAATGCCGCCCCAAGGTAAGTGCCGGCCGGTGCGGACCGCCCCCTAGGTACGCCACTGCTCCCCATGTACAATTCTCTTTCTCTCTTCACATTCTCTACGTATAAATATTACATTCTTATTTCATCCATTCCATTTTATAGTGCCCCTTTACAAAGCTTAGTCCAGTTTTAAAACAAATCAAGTTGATTTTTGTCTACTCTTTCATTTTATTTACAAGTCATGTCTGAGTTATTATTCTTGTTTGCATCGTCTTACATATTTGTGCCATTTATATATCTATAGAGGCATTTATATTTTTGGTGCCATTGCCATAATATGTATATTCACAATATTTATGCCATTGAGTTATTCTCACATGGTCAATGTTACATCACTTGTGAAAATGTAGGGAACTGGCCTCAGGGAGGCATCTTCAGCTAAATTTTCGAACTCAAAAATTGAGTCGAAATATGCTGCTTTGCGGTTCAAAAATCCAGGCGAAACGAGTTTACACGTCTTATATACTAGTGAATTGGAATTGAATAATTGTAGTGGTAGCTACACTTAAAAAATTACTTTTGCAATCATATTAAAAGTACTTGTTTCGACTATAAAAATTCACATTTAGTTTAATAAAATATCTTTATCTCAATGTTTTTTTTCCTAAGTTCTTAAGGAATTCAATTACTCAATGACAATACGATGGGCTCTTAATGGTATTTTTTTTAAATTGAAGTTTTTATAATCATTCCTCATTCCATTGCATAACATTTTTAATTATCCTTAACGCTTTCAATTCACATCCTCAGTTTGGTCTTCAAATGTCTTTTTTTACAGTTAATTGCGTGATCAGAGTGCGTCTTGTATTAAAAATAAGCTTAGGCATTTTCAACTTGAGTCGCATAAATTTCTAAATTCTTAATTTTTGATTACAAATAACAGTAATAAAATACAAAACTGAATGTTTGCAAACATAACTTGCATGAAGTAACTACATAATACGTAACATTTTTAAAATAATTTTTTGTCACATCAAAGATATTATAACTCATTACGTCAGAGTTTATTGTTATCTTCATTTGGAGTAAGCTTAATATACTTCGTTTTAGTGTGTACAACATGTTACAAAAAAGAATTACATTAAAAATTAAATTCACAAATTTTTAAGTTTGGTAGTTTTTAGTTAAAAATTACCTTATAAATATTATTTACTTAGCAATTTCATTAAATAAGCAAAGTTTTGTTATATGACTCTAAAAGTTAACTGATTTATAAGAAAATCATCAAAAAATTATTTTTTTTTAAAAAAAGAATGCAAAATTGTTTGTTATTATATCGATTTCTTATTTAAAAAATAAAAGATATTTTTTTTAAATAACTTTACAAACTTTGTTACTTTATTAGTATTAATACATTTTCTCAAGCATCATATAAATAATTTTCTGTATTTACGTTTTAATATTGTTAATAAAGTTTCTTACGATAGTCAAGCGGTGATAAAAAGTGTTAGCGTGGATTATCTTTATTAATACCAATCGATGGAAGTAATGCTTTTTCAGATCAATAAATTGAAAAATATTCATTACTTTTTTCTCCATAATTTATTCTAATTTATACATTACTTATCAAAATATCGTTTTCTATAGCAATCACTTAAGTACAAATTTGGCTGACGGATAAAAAGTTTTTACGATTCAGCAATTTCAGTATATGGTTAAAGTTTTCAAGAATCAAAATAAAAACAACCTTTTACTTTTCCCGTACATTACGCTACCTTAAATCCTTACGCAAGATTCATCCGTAAATGTGATAGAATGAAAATTTCCTATCTCTGGAGCATATCTCGATTCATTTCCCAACATTTAAAACCTTCTTTAATGGGCAATTTCTCGTTGCAATTTCATCGCTTATTTTCATTTTCCCCTAACATGTTCTGAATGAGACGTTTTAAGACGTCCGAAATATAGGTCACAAATGATATGACTTTTTTCACAACACTGTCTTGAGCATATTTTATTTTTATTTACCGCCAAAAAAAAAACAAAAAAAACAACAACAACTGGAAAAGATCACTTTTATTCAATTTATATTTATTTAATTTTTAGAGTGACAATATTTGCGGCAGTTTGAAGTCCTTAAATGCGATGTTGTCTCAGAAGCCTTTCCAGAATTAGGTAGATGTCAATTATAGTTTGTCTAAAATAAGAACTTTTCCAGACATTCGTCTGGACCAGTGGCTGTGACTATGGTAACGAGGTATGACTACGTCAAGTAGTGGTGCGAGGTCACTGTTTTGGAGTGGTTCGAGAGAAAGGGGATCTCTTTCTTCTGTCTCTTGTGTTAGTTCTAAAGGGAAGCTAACCTCCCTAAAGTGCGCCATTCTTGTTTCCATAGCACCAGACGGCCTCAGACTTTGTGGCGGGAGGAGTTCTTAGCTTAGACATACTATACAGTGATCTGTAGCTTTTGCAATTGTTTGCATACAATTTCTACTGAAAGTAAATAAATGACTTGTAATCGCAATTTCAAATAACCATGATCTCTAATTACATGTAGTGATAGTTAAATGCAGTCCGAACAAGAAACGGTTGCCGGAAATCATGGTTATATGGGATCAAATTATAAGATTACATGTTATTATGATACAGTTAATCAAAAGATGTGATAATCATGATTGCATGTTATCGTGATTAAATGTAATCATGATTTGATGCTATCGAATAAACGATAAAAATAATTACTATCAGTTTTTATAAAATCTTAATTTAAAATAATCGCGAATTGAAATAAATTGTAACGATTACAGTATAAATATGCGTACACATGCAATTACAGAACAAATTCAAAATCTAGCACGATAGGAGATGCAATGTATGTGAGATACTGATCTACGTACAGTGTATGTGAGTATTTATGTATGTGTGTGCAAGTTTGTTGACGTGCAAAATATGTATGTAAATATATGTAGCAATATTTGTACGTAAATGCATAAAATGTATGTCTGTACGCAGAGTCTGCATGTACTATACACATAAAATATAGGTAATTACATGCAATTTATGTAAGTACATGCATTTATACATACTCATTACGCAAGTATGTATGCATATACCTTGCATGTTCATGCATACGTACATACATTGTATAAAGGCACATTCTAAACACACGCACGTAGGAAAACACATAAATTTCTTGTACGTGCAATGGAAGACTATACATACATGAAGTCCATGTATGAGCTTGCGTAGATACGCTCAGTCTATGCATGTACGAACAAAGGAGCATTGTATATAGTATGTACGTATCCACGTGTATTATGTGTACATGCGTGAAAAAATGCATAACGTAGGCAAATAATACACATTTTATATGCATGCATATACATCATACAGACGCATACACATTAAAACATTCAATAAATATATGTGTACAATCAATATATGTATACAATCATTATATGTATTCATGCACTTAAAATGAATGCACGTAAAGAGCATAAAATAAAAAACGGATTACCCTAACTTACTTTTGATCTAATGATGTGATCTTCTCGTTCTCGTTTGCGGGAGTGACCTCAAATATGCTAATTAATTAATGCTGACTAAATTTTAAATTACGAAATCACAAACAAACATTACTTCCTCATAATAAAAGTGAATTTTTTTTCCAAAGGATTTTTATTTTTTTACCCCCAAAATATAGGAGGAAGCCGCAATCTAAAAAATATGGTTTCGATAGTTTACTGAGGAGATAGGTCCAACGTTTGGACCTCTTAATGTTAATTTTAGTTTTTGAATTTATCACCATAGCTCGAGAGTTTTTCAAGTGTATTGAAATTTTTTTCACTCAATTATAAAATTCGTTTATCCAAATATTTTTCAATTCAAGAAACAACTTTTAATGCATATTTATTACTTTTTAGTACTTTATTTAACAATGGTCGAAATACTCTTGAATTGTAACTCTTTACATCGTTTTAAATAATGCAATTTTAAATAGCAAAATATATAATTGGAGTGAAATCAATTGAACGGTTTCTGAGAAATCGAATTTTAAAAACACGATTTTTTCCTGACGATAAAATAATATACGATAAAAATACTATTTTGTCTTTGTAGCGGAACTGAGATTTATATGACTGGTATATATATTACCTAAAAGAGTGATAATTTTAATTATAATGCACGAAATTGCGTAATGCCAAACAAAATAAACAATTTAATTAATTAAAATACTTTTTTTAAAAAAATTTAAAAACAGTAAACTTAATATTTATAAACTGATCAAAAAATCCTAAGTGCTTACAAATAACACAGCTTTTTTTCTTCTTTTTTCCACAACAAAAAATGAAAGATAATTAAGTGATGCGTATTTTTTAAATTAAAAGATTTAAAACTGCCTTTGCTTCTCTTAAACTATTTTATTTATTTAGCGTTAATGAGGAATTGTTAAAATAAAAAGGAATATTAAATAAAAATGAAGGTATTTTTTAAAAGATTCGTAATTAGTTTTTAATGCAAAACATGATTAAGCTACTTATAATCTCAAGTTTTAAAATTTTATGTTTCCTATAAAAAATGAGAATTAGGAGATGTTTTCAATATGCTTATGAAAATTTAATTAGCGCAGCCTTGATAGCATTTAAGTTTTCAAGTCATGTATAATAAAAAAATATTATTTTTGGGATAATTGCTAGTAACATATTTCGTAATTGTTTATCACGAAAGCATGTTGTTGATCAAACACTGGCCTGAAAATTAATTAATAGTAACAAGTATTTATTATCAAAACTACTTAATTTATAAGTTATGCCAAACTTCAGAAATTTCACCTACTTTAATCTTTACTTTCTACACATTTAGTAAGCGATGATAGAATAATTCTTTTTTTTTTTAAATACACCTATTCTAAACAAGTTCAGAAAAAAGAATATTTCTTCTTTATGTGCAAGTTTAAACTAATAATATGAATT
The DNA here is from genome assembly GCF_043381705.1 of Parasteatoda tepidariorum. NCBI lineage: Eukaryota > Metazoa > Arthropoda > Arachnida > Araneae > Theridiidae > Parasteatoda > Parasteatoda tepidariorum. The sequence continues at coordinate 25,528,061 of NC_092210.1, forward strand.
TTAACAGTTTAAAAATGAAAAAATTAAATAAATTTAACAATAATTGAATTGCAGTATATTCTGCTGTATAGTAACTGCAGCATATTCAAATGAATTAAAATAGCATATTTTTAAAATTATATCTAAAAATGATTTTACCGTTTTCAAAGGATAAAATGATATGGAGGAAAAATACTAAATACATATTTTTTAATTTGAAACTGATTTTAATGGCAGTCCAGAGGATTTGACATATATAGGATATGATATATATTTGATATTTATAGGAATATGACATTATATATTTATGAAAAAAGAGAAATTTTGGAAAAATATAAACGAGGACAAGTAATCAAAAATCGTGATTACTAACAATCATAATTAACAATAATTGCAATTTAAATTATGAATATAAAAGTTTATAATTTACGATAACAGTCAGAAATGTAATTACATCAAATATTCTTACAAGTTTTAATGATATAAGCTATACGTTTACAGAGCATTAAAATTGCATCTCATATTTTTATTTGTAATTTCGGTTAAAAATAATTATTATTGCGTGTAGTTAATTGAAATTATATTTTTGTAGTGGTAGATGCACTACAGTACTCCCAAACCAGAATTATAGCTGTGATAGAATTCGATGAGCGGATGCAACTAGTTGATTCATTGCTGCTTTGTGAGAAGCCTAGAGAGCTGTATTAAGATCATTGTACTTTTGTGTGCTGTTCGTGAGAGCTGAATTATGTTAACGGTAGTTGTTGCTCCTGTGTTTCCATTCGCAATCGAGTGTATGCAAGCCGACGTTGTGTGCGATCGAGACTGAGTAGCAACAGTGCGAGGAGGTAGATAATGTCGCAGTCACAAGCAGCAAGTCAACTGATTAATGGGGACAATCCATCGAAGTAGGCGTGTTCAATCGAAGTGGGCGTTACAGTAAGGATAGGCGTGCTCATATCAAAGTGGAAGTTTCTGTGAAGGTAGGCATGTTCACATCACGTCCGAATGTCACCAATGTGGAGAGAATTGTTTTCGACAATGTCAACCTTCCTCTATGAAAAGGTACTCTATCATAGAATCGAGTTAACATGCTTTATATATTAGTGAATTGGAATTATATTTTTGTAATGGTAGATACACTATACCGATGATATTTTAAGTTATGAAATTGAATGCAAAAACGTACTTTCCCTGAATAAACATATATATATATTTCTTTTACGGTTTTCGATTTCTGATTCTCAAAAGGGAAGGTAGCTGTAATCTGGGAAATGTGTTCCTCTTAGCTTAGTCAGTATAGCATCCTAATTTTGGACCCCTAAATCTTATTTTTATTTTTTGCTCATTTCTCCATATCTCGAGAACTTTTTAAGAAATTGAAACTTTTTTGCACACAATAATAAAATTCGTTTATCCAAAGACAATTCCATGCAGGAAATAAATTTTAATAAATAGTAATTATTTTTTATTATTTTATTAAATAGTAGTCGAAAAAATTTTAAATTGTAGGGCAATTCAAAATTTGTTGTACAATTTTGTTTGCATCATTTTAAAGCATGTAATTTTACATAGTAAAACACAAAGTTTGAGATAAAATGGTTGAATAATTGATGAGATATCGAATTTTAAAGAAGTTGTAGTTTGAGTGGTTCTTGAAACTGTATCCTCTGGAATAGAATTAATTTTCTTTATTTTCATAGAAAATTTTGTTTTAAAAAAAAATAATATGTTTTATATCTTCAGGAATTCAAATTTTCAGTAAAAAGATCTACAATTTAATCATTCAAAGAAGTAATATTTATTTTCTTTTTCATTTAATTGTGCCAAAAATGCTTCAAATCTCAGTTTCGTTATCCGTGCAGACGACACTTTTAATTACGAAACCAACTTTCTCTGAATAAACATAAATTTTTTTGCAATTGATTTGGATTCCTTACCCGCAAAATATGGGGGGGAGGTATTTACCATCAGAGATATATAGTCTCATTTGTTTGGTTGTTGTTGACGTATGCCTGAATCAGAGAACGTTGGTTGTACGATCGATCTCTAATCCAGTACCCCCAGAGGTATTGATTTGTTATGGGAACATGGAGGACTTTCGCGACTCGACAGATTTAACGTGCATCAGTCACTTTACTTCGGCCGGCGGGATTCGAACCCACGAACTCTCGGACATGGGCCCAGTGCCCTACTAACCAGGCTATCCCGGCATTAGTTTGGTTAGGATAGTGATTCAAAGTTTGGACCCCTTAATGTTATTTTACTTTTTGCTATATGTCGAGAAATTTTTAAGCGAATGGAAAAGTGTTTGCATGTAATAATAAAATGTGGTTTTTTAAAGAAAATTCCATTCCTAAAATAATTATTAAAATTTATTTATTATTTTTTTATATTTTCATTTAAATGAAGGTCGAAAACATTTTAAATGGTAAGATATGCAATTTTTTGCATCATTTTGAGAAATGGAAAACAAAAAATTAAAAATGTGACTGAAATCGAACGAATATTTCCTTAGAGACCGAATTTAAAAAGTTGTATACTTAAAATTTGATTTATCAGAAACTATTTGAATGAACTTGCTCATATTTTTTTAATATTAAAATGTTGTCAGAATTGATATAAGTATTTTTGTTAATATTAAAATGCTGTCATAAATGTTACATCTTACAATATAAATTTTTTAGATTATTGCTCAATAGAATATTGAAAATAAAAAACTTACTATTAAAGGGATTTTTTGTGATAAATTATCTTTGACTAAATGAATTTTGTGATTGTGAGTCAAGATGCGGCGAAATACGCAAAAAGTAATTTTAACATTAAGGGACTCAAACTTTTGTCCGCTCTCCTGACTTAACTAATTGGGATCATATTTCTCAGATTCCCTTATATTTCAAACCTAAGCTATCCAAATCCGACGGAAAAATGGTATTTTTATTTACAGAACATGGTCCCCGCTGTCCCTGAAAAATTTTAGTAGTGGTAGTAAATTTAGGTTAATGCTAGTGTGCGCACTGCACATTGTTTATACATAAGTATTTAAAATATTGCGATAAAATAAGGTAATTTCTAATGAATATAATTGAACAAATATAAAATCAATACAGTTTCGTTTTTCATAAATGTTTCTAAACATGAAATTTTGAGAAATCTCCCGCATTTAATGCTTCAGTGCCATGAATCACTCAAAATATTTCCGTTTCAGGTTCAGGAACTATTTCAGGAAGGTCATGTGCCCGTGCAAAAAGCCGTCTAAGTCACCCGGAATATGCCAAAAATGGAAATTCCTACCCGTTGTTACCGAGAGATTCAATATATAGGGGACAGTCGGGTACCTCCACCCACTGTCCATTTCATACGCATAGAATATTTTTTCAAGTCAATGGGCCATCCGACAATAATTGTTATATTAAAAAAAGACTATTTTCAAAGTTTCAAGCATTTATGCAGCTGTTAATATGGTAAACAATAGTTTTGAAAATATGTTGAATACAGTAGTCTTGAAATTAAGAAAAATTGGTTGAATGTTTCGATTAAACTTAATTTTAATACTAAAGAAATAGTTTTTTCTATACATACATCATTAAAGTATGTAGTCTTAAGTTTAATTTGCACAAAGAAAGAAGTTTATATGTGAAAAATTGTTCGAGTAATTACAAATTTACAAAAAAGTTGGACTTCGGGTAGCCCCGATCACGTGAATCTCAGGTATCACTGCCCAATTTTATTTCGTCGATAAATGTATGGTTGCAAAGATTATTATTTTATTGCTACAAATTTGAATGTTTCATGCATTTTTAACAACAAATATTGTTGTTATTAAATGATTGTTATTAAATGATAGAATTCACTGAAAGTATATAAATATGTAATAAATAAAATAATTTTGTGATAAAAATGAAAAATGAGGTTTATCTATTGTCAATACATTGGCCATTTTCATTTACAAAACAGTCAAAAAACATAGTTTTTGTAACTGGGCGGGGCTACCCGACACATTTTGAAAAGAGCTGGAAAAAAAATTTTTTTTAAGCTTCTATTTCTTAAAGTTAAGCTATTCTTTTTTTGGTTTATTCTTTTTGCATTATTTAATTAGATGATAAAACAATAGAAACATACAAAAATATTGATTATTACTCACTATTATACAGAAATATAAGCAATACTCCTTAAGTGAGCGGGGCTACCCGACTCTCCCCTACTTCTCACAGAACTCGTTCTACCAGAATTATAAACAACCACATAATGAGAGAAAGTGATCTGAATAAAACAATTAAAGAGGAAACAAACCACCTCGAAAGTTGTTAAAGCCCACTTATTACTTTTTCCTAAAAAATTATTTCTTTTCGTAACAAAAACAGCATATTAAATTTTGAAAAACTAATTAATGTGTGAAAAATACTTATTAACAACATGCTATGAGGAATAAGAACTTTTTAATTTAAAACGCATCATTCTTAAAGAGAGGGGGTGTTAATCCACCTGAAAACTCTAAAAGTTTGTACGTGAATGTTTTTAATTCTCAGTTTCACACAAGCCGTTTAATTTATGAAATACTTAATTTCCTTCATACCAAATTTAATGTTGCTACTTTGAGATATATTATGAAATGTAAAGCATTTTCAAGAGAAAAATATTTGTATTATTTAAGTAAAGTTTATGTGATTCATTGTGCAGTATTTAATTTTAAAATCAATAAAATTTTTACAATGGAATTATTTTGTTTCCGATTTTTTTGCATTATACTATTATTAAAAATAGAATGCGCTAATGTAAATGCATATAATAAAGTTGTGAATTAGACTATATATCAAGATATTAAAAGTTTGTAAGGCATTGCATAACAATGGTAGTATGTTAAACAAAAATATTTCATTGGATAGTATACAATCGAAATTTTAAATAAAATCATATCCAGGATAAAATTTTGAATGTGAAAAAAGTTGAAAATTATTATCTTTAAGTACATAATTTTAAAAGGGAATCAAAACATTTGAAATATTTTCGTTAATATTAAAATTTACTAAAATGAAAAAGGCAGTTATTGTCATCATATTTGTTAAACTACAGTTGAAATGCAATATAATTTTAAGATATATTATTATGTTCGCTTCTTATCATCAAATTATAAAAACGAAAATTGAAAATACAAACAAAAAGCTAAATAAACAGTATCACATTAAAAAAGAAGATAGTACTACCTAAAAATAAATCACTACATCGTGTTTTAATAACAGTTTAAATTTAGAATTTATATTATTGTAGAGGGAAAAGCCTAGCAATTGCTTATTTTTTTGGAACATAAGAAAATTTCTGAAAATTATATGACAACTTTTATTGCAATTTATTTTTATAATTACATTGCCTTGCTTTTTTGTAAAACAAATATCAATTAAACTAAAAACTACCCTATTTCAATATTTTTAATTATAATTTAGAAAAAAGTATAATTTTCTATGTTATAAGAAAAATTTTTCAAAATCAGCAATGAAAGGAAAAGAATGGAACATAAAAATATCCAGCTATTTATTTTGCATAAATGTTTCAGTTTCCTTACAAATTCATTTTTATTCTTCTTCTTGAAGTTATAGTAATATGATACAGCATTTAGAAATAACAAAGTTATTAAACGTAAAATATGCAAAAATTAGCACAAAATTAAGTATTCATCTTCGAGAAAGAAACAGTTTTTGTAAGGATGGGAAATGATTTTTGAATATTTATGTAAAATTCCTATCATGAATTATTTCTAAGAATTTACGTTTTCATTAAACATTAAAAAATGCCTACAATAATTTTGAAAGTAAAAAAGATTATTCTTTTTTTTAAAATTTTTTAAATCTATAAATTTTAAGTATTTTATGAAACAATATTTAATGCTCTACTAAGTAAAAAATTTTATTTTTTCCCTATCCTTACTAAATTCGGAGTTAAAGAAAAATATGAAAATTTTAAAATGTATCACAGTAAATAAATTTTTGAGAACGAGAAAAAAAACGCATTGCATTCAATCAATTTCAGATGAAATTGCTGCCTAAAGTGTACTCAGTATAAAGTGCACTGGGAGCTTTGAAATTTCAATCGTCCTCTTTAAAATTTGCAGCTGAAATTTTTTTTTTAATACGTTGTCATTTAAAGAGAAAAAAAATAAGGAATCGAAATTTCTGTGATTTCTAATGATTTTCAAAAAAAAGTTATTGCATACTATTTCTTTAAAACTAGCAAGAAAAGTATCCTTTAAGCGTTTTCTAGAAAATAAGAACTGATGATACCCTTATAGAATAGTAACTTTACCGGTAAAATTTATTCAAGAAAATAAACTAAGTTTGAGGAAAGGTAGGAAAAAAGAAACATTTCAGATCATTTGGAATAATTCTTTTTTTCACATCAAACTGACACTTTAGTATGTAAAGCATTTTCTAGAAGTTTGTTCGTCAATCATTTATAATAATACTCTCATTTAAAATTTACTCTTCGTCAGCATGTGACATTTTATGGCGTTCCGAGTTACCTATTTGCATATTGCTATATTGACATGTAAACCATGGGGTTATGAGTATTATCTTAAGATAAATTCTAAGAAAATCAAGAAGAAAAAAAACAATCAAGAAAAACAAGACGACGCAGGGTAGGTCCTGTTTCTTTTCTTTTCTTTTTTTTTCTTTTTCTTTTTTGAACTGAAAAATGTTGATTTTGGGGAAATTTCTTTATACTAACACGCATTACAAGATAAGTTTATTGTAGAATTTTTTGAAATATTGAAAGTAGATTTTGCATAATGTTAGCAATCTTTGGAACTTAAAGCTGAAGTTTATGTGTGAATTTGTTATTTTTGTAAAGTTTCAAGTAAGTATAATTAGAATTTTTCTTAAAAAATTCGATATTAAACAATGCATTTACTTCCATTTCATTGCTTTTTTTTTAAATGTTTTTTAAGATTTTAGTTCAAAACACCGGTAATTACATTATTGATCTAGAAAAAAAATTTTTTAAATTTTTTGTACTAAAATTTTTTGCTGCGCTGTTAGTTTAAAATGAAGAATTTGTAGTTTAAAAGTTCAAACTTGCACTTATTTTTAGATTCACAACAATTTACAAATATTATACAAATATGATACAAATATTTAATAAATGCATAAACCTTACTTTAAATTTATAACTATAGGTACCCTGCTTACCAAACAAGTCGGCTACCTTAAACTGAAATTAAAAATTACGGATTTAATTTTTAAGCGTATTTTTATATTCTAAAACCTTTAAGCCAAATATGTAGCTTTAATCTGTTGTATTTCAACTCTACTTTTAAAATTCGATAAAAAATATTTTATTGTTTTTAAAATTTTATTTTTCAGTTTCGTTTATTTTGGTCGTCAATAAAATAACGAAATATTCGTCCTTTGTTATTAGCTCACCGTTGTTGGATGTCAAAATTTCTAAGTCTTTAAAGTTTCCAAAAGCATCTTCAAATCCTCCTTTGTTCAAACCTTCTATTTATTATTCTTATCCAGCAATCAACTTTAGTATGGATAGAAATGAATCGAAACTTAATTTGTTTCAATAGAGAATTAAATTAAGAGATCCAAGCGCAAAGACTATACAAACTGCATATTTCCCTAATTATATGCATAACTTGAATACACTTCTAATTAACTGTATTAATTCACATCCAATTTTAACATTCTATATTTAATTGATATCTTAGTGAATTGTGCATTTTAAGGAAAGTGAAAACTTTTACCAACAAATTGGAACTAAACACTTTCGCAATTTAAATGGTACAACTTTTTACTTAAGTTTTAACAGCGAAAATAATTTAAAAGGAACGATCATAATCTACAGCGTGAAAAAAATTTCCAAACGGTATATCGTAATTGCGGTTTTACCCGTATAGTGAACTGTTAAAATACGGGTAAAACCAGTGACGGTTAAATCCCGTGAAATTTATGATTAAAATACGGGTAAAATAAATGACGGTTAAATCTCGTAAAATTTACGGTTAAATCACTAACCCATTAATTGAAAGAAGTTTTTGGACTCGGGCTCATCATAAAGTTTTTATGAACTTTTTTATGACCTTCAGACTACACCTATTTATAAAAATTATATGTTTCAATAGCAAAATATAAACAATTACAATTTAACAGTATTAAGACAGGATCCTATTTAATAAGTAGAGATAGGTTATCTTATATCTTTTAAGAGTCCTGGCTTTTAATGATTTATTTGCCCTAAGGTTGTTACTGACTAATACTTCCAAAAATAAAACCCAATTTATTCCACAACACTCACAGTACCAGAGTTTTACGATTAATTTAATGCTTTCGCAAAAATTTACGACAGAAAAAATTTAAGGGAAAAATGAGTGCAGGATTAATCAGACATTGCTATAGCATTTAAGTCCAGCGATGCCAACATGTCAATGCGCTGACCTCGGTACTGCAATCATTTGCACTTTCTTGACGGTTCAAAAATCAGATAAATATGTAAGAAAACTGATCTTAATGTCATACGTGAGACGAGAACTGCCAAATCTTTAGACTTTACTTCTCGTGTGAAGTATTGTTAAAGTTGAATAGCACAGCAGAAAAGATATTTTACAGCAATATATACAGAAATAATTGTTATATCTAGGAACAGTAAATGTCAGAAAAAAAAACAAAAAACTGAGCATCCTTGTCTTCAATATTTTTATAAAATCATCTTCTGTAATGTTTCGATATTTATCTTTTATTTTGTCATTTTTTGTCATTTGGTGTTAATGTTGATGTATGCCTGTTTAGGTAGAGGGGGTGCGATTGTTCTTGTTTTCCAGTGGCGCCATCTATGGCCAAGAATACGACTTCTGCCACACCATGCGTCGCATCCGTTTATAGGGTGGACCCATTCATACATCCACAGATCGTAATTTCGACCTGAATCAGAGAACGATTGATCTCCAATCCAGTACCCCCAGAGGTTATGATTTGTTATGGAAATATGGAGGACTTTTGCGACTCGACAGATTTAACGTACATCAGTCACTTTATTACACGGGGAGTCTTCGGCCGGTGGGGTTCAAACCCACGAACTCTCAGACATGGGCCCAGCGCCCTACCAACCAGGGTATTTCGGCCCCATTTGGTGTTAATAACACCATTAAATCAATAACATCTGTTAAAATTGCAGTGTCACTGTAGCCAAATACACTCATCTTTAACTCTTAGATTCTATATATTCTACTAGTATAATCTTATCAATAAGCTATTACAATAAATATAAAAAATAACAAAAATATATTTTATGTAAAGAATTTTGACGAACTCATTTTCTTTTACTTTAAGAATTCGTAATTAGTCTTTAGCTTAAATAAATCATTAATATCAATAAAAAAGTAAGAAATACGTTGTTTATAAGTAGGGGAGAGTGGGGTCAATTNGGTGTTAACCCCTTCCTTCTCGCTCCCGTGAAAATGACGGGGTGAGGTTTCGCCCTCCATTTCTCGCTCCCGTGATATTGACGGGCTGGAGTGTTCAGTAGTAACGCGCCAATAGGAATAAAACTAATTCATTTCTTTTGCCCGGAGAACATTTTATTTCTCATTTTACACACCAGATGGCAGTCAGGATATTTTTAAGGCAAATGTCAATAGTTAGTTTATTTCAAACTAGATATCAGCACTAATCAAATACGTAATAGAAATACAAAAGCCAAAAAAATAGGCACTTTTATGACCGTTTTCTGGAAAATTAACCGATCATTAAGGGGTTAATAACAACCTTAAATCAGTACTCTCTGTTAAAATTGCAGTGCCACTGTAGCCAAATACACTCATCTATAACTCTTAGATTCTATATAATCTACTAGTATAATCTTATCAATAAACTATTACAATAAATATAAAAAAATAACAAAAATATATTTTATGTAAAGTATTAATTTTGACGAACTCATTTTCTTTTACTTGAAGAATTCGTAATTAGTCCTTTGCTTAAATAAATCATTAATATCAATAAAAAAGTAAAAAATACGTTGTTTATAAGTACTAATTATTATTTTGTTTCAGAACTTGTAACTTTTATATCACTATTGTTCCAAAATTATTAGGAGTAATGAAACTTTTAGTGTAGACATAGTTTCAATCTATCCGCTTTCATTTATTTTCAGGATTCGTAAATTCGTTCTTTCAGGAAATATGACAAAAAAATGGTGACAAAAAACTTAGTTATGTTATAACACAAATACTTTATGTTATAATGAAAACGTGCCACAAAAGAAATGCACCATTTTCTCTCTGAAAAGAAAGCAATCACTGGAAATGAGTTCACTTCGATTTTCCATGAAAAATTATATTGAAGAAAAGCACCTTACTCAAATGAATAAACTCTAAGAAGAATCATTTCAAAGCAAATACGGCTGAATTGAGCCATTCGAAACAGAACTTATTCCTCCCAAATTGAAGAGATGAGGGAATTTTTTTAATTTTTTCAATTTGTAATTTTTTTCTTCCAGTAAAAAAAAAAACTTCGAAAAGACGTTTTTTTAAGTTTTGTTCATTTATGTACACTCAAAAAAATAATTCTAGGTCAAATCATGATGTTTTGGTACAGCATTTCTAAAATTCATTTTTACTGTAATTTTTACAGTAATATTTTTTTAGTTAGGGTGATTCAGAAATTTTGCAAGTTAATATGTTTTTTTTAAAAAAGAATCCAATAATGTTAATTCTATTTTAAGTTGATTCTGTTATTCAGATAACATTAGAGTTCATCATGGAAAGTTGCTTGCAATTTACTGTTTAGCTACTTCCATGTTATTTACTACCCAAATTAGCTCTCTTTTTAATAGCACTTTACCGATTTGCTAGCTGCTTAGGCAGGCACTTAGTTTGAAGTAACTTTACGAACGTGTACAGTAAAAGTTCTCTCTCTGCACGTGACAAATTAAGTGTTAATGAATGAAGTAAATATTCGAAGTTCCAAAGCATCATCTAGTACCTGTTTAAAATTTCCTATTAACGTCACTGAATAATCATTAATTAAAATGAAATAACACAAATCATAGATTAAAATAAAAATTTAACACTTGTTTTTTTTTAAACGCAGTAATGATTACACCATAATATTAAAAGAAAGCGAGTAATGATTGGTGTTTATTTTATTTTTAGGTTACAATTGTGAGATCGCTTCTAGATTTTGAATATTCACAGAATATTAGTTTTAATAAATTTCTGAAAAAAAATATTGAAGTCAGAATCAATTATACATTTCACCGACATTAATATTTTGGAAAATTTAAATTATATAAGCGAAGTTAAGCCTTTTATATTGTAAAAATTTGTCAATAAGGAAATTTTTCCTTCTCGCGTCTAATGGAAAATTTGAGAAAAAAGAACAATTCAATAGGTGTAAGAAAATAAGATCAAATTTAAAAACATTTCCGGAATCAATTATCGTTTTCAGAATTATTTAAATACTTTCAAATCGTTCAAAAATCTAAAAATAATTCTGAAACCTACAATTGTTTCCTAAATCAATTATAATTTTTCGAATTATTTTTAAATTTTAGAACAATTTGTTTAGAACAATCAGTAATTTTATGAAATAAATTTCAAAATAGAAAATTGGTAGACCTTGAAAAAACATAAAATATTTGGAATCTTTTTTTAAAAAATTTTTCTGTTTCTACATTTGTTTACAAATGTTTTAAGCAATAATAATAATAAAATTATCAGAAAAAAAATAGTTTCAAAGTTCTAAATAAACAAACACAAAATTTCAATGAATTAAATTAACAAATATTTGTTTATACTTTATTAAGCAATAGATTTTATAAAATAAAGACATTTTTCCAAATCTAATACCTCTAGCACTTACTACTAAATTGTAAACTTCATGTGAGAAATAAATTAATCTTAACTCCTTAATAACACATTCTAATGAAATGTTTTTGTATGTTTTTTCCTCGCATTTAAATATTATGTAAACAGTGTAAGTAGTTAAATATTTTGCTAAACGGGAGTGATGAACTACATAATTGCTTCATGCTTAAATTATTTGATCAAAATGCACAATTTTTTCCCTTATATTGTTCTTATTTCTATGTTTTCAAATAATAAAGTAAAAATTATGACAATAATTTTTTTTTCTTTGTTCTTCCTGTTTTTCATTCCCATTAAAACTGTCTCAGCAAAGCAATTATGTAATTTACAGAGAAAGTCTTATGTATTTTACGTTTATTTTATTTTCTCTATGCAAATATTACACAATTTAGTTTCATATGATAAACAGAAAGAGAATGATCAGAATTTCAAAGTACATTTTCGATAAAAAGATCAAATATTTTGTTCCTCAAATAAAATGTTTTATTTTCGAAAGAATATTAACGTGTTACGTAGATTGCTTAAGGATTTTAATTAAATCTAATTATTCACATTTTAGAAAAAAAATTATGCTCTAAGTCAGAGGAAATTATTTTTGAAGACAATTAATATTTCTTGTTTTGAAAAGTAAATAACGTTCTTTAAGGTTATAATAAAGCATATTGTATTAAACAAATTTAATGCAACATACAATACATACTAGTGAAATTAACTAAAAGTATTCAGAAAAGAGCTGGGGAAGAAGTTCAGAAACCTCTCCGGTAAGTATAATAATGTAGATGATGTTAAGTGAACAGTTGACCAAGTGCAACAGATCATACTCGATTCATATCATATATATCTTGTAATGTTGCGTCCACTAGCTCCCCACTGCGAGTTCCCTGGTGGTCTTCTGAGCTTAGTAAATTACGTAAAAAATGTAGAAAGCTATTTAACAGGGCAAAGAAATCTTGTGAATGACAGTCCTACCGAAACGCTCCAATTACCTATAATAAGACTATTAGAGCTGCTAAACGTCGATCTTGGCAGACTTTCTGCGATGGTATTAACACAATTTCTGTGCCACTGCAAAGGTTGCAAAAATCCTTACAAGAGACTATAGTTGCAACCTTAATGCTATCCATCTTACAAACGGAAAATATAGTGAATCAGAGAAAGGGGCTCACTTCCCTGGATCTCAGTCCTGTAGAGAATGAATATCTTTGTAATAATCCCTTTAACTGCTTGCAGTAAGAATGACCGCGAAGCCGCCAAGATGGTGATCTGCTATGAAAAAATCGTATAGGCTGTTAAATCTTTTAAATCCTATAAATCGCCAAGTATGGATGACATCATGCCTGCAATGCTTATCAAGGGGATTGACATATTAGCCCCTATTCTATACAGGATCTTTCGAGCCTGTATAACCTTTGGGTATATACCTCAGTCTTGGAGAAATACCAGGGTAGTTTTCATTCCAAAACCAGGTAAGGAAATTTAATTTGAGGCTAAATAATTTAGACCAGCGATTTTCAATCTGTGGGGCGCGCCCCCCTAGGGTGGCGCGAGCACACTAGAAGGGTTGCGTGAGAATATTCAAGAGAAAATATTATTTAAAAAAATTAACTAACTGGATGAAAGGAAAGCGCACATACACATAGAAATCATAATACATTTCGACATATTTAATAACTTATTAAAGGGAAACAACTTATTAAATCAAAACTTAAGGTGGGATGCCAATGGTGGCTTGGCTTTGAGGATTTTTCCTAATTTACTGATTAAGTCTGTGTGGCTGAATTTTTTTCTGTAACATCTTACACCTATCTCTAATATATATATCACGTATACTTTTAATTGTAAAATAAAATTTCATTTATTTTATGGTACAATTTCAAAATTGTTGCTTCTGCGCCTAAGGTTTCCCTCAGGTTCCAAAGGCGAGCCATATATTGAAATCACTTTTTCACTTACTCAAATTATCTTTAGAAAAAACACTTGGACTGGCAAACGCCTTTTAAAAAGGCACTTTAAGTGTCTTGCTGGTAGGAACAACAAGTTTCCCGACTTTAAAAAAGATATTTGCTTTTAGAGTGTATAATTTGTTTATTGATTTTACATTGATAGCTCTTGTGTGAAGTCACTAGGGATTCTTTTGAGTTAACACATTAGAATTAATCAAGAATTACTGAGTTAATTTTTTCAAAAGGATTAACTAACAAGTAAGAGTTAAATAACCATACTAGAGTTAACTAACCTAACCCATAACTAGTATAAAAATACACAAATTTACAAGAAAATACCAGAATCGACCACAAAAACACTCATAACTACCAGAAAAATAAGAAAAATACCTGAAAAATTACTTTAAAATGCAAACAAAACAAAAAACTTGAAACAAAATATCGCAAACTCTACTAAAGGGCAGAGTACGTCAAAATATTATAAAAATTTAAAAAATACCAAAGTTGCACATTTGCTTAAAATGAAATAAATCAATTAGCATTCAATCCAATCATTCCTTTTTGAGCAATAATATGCTACGTTATGATTCATAATTAACTCCTTTATAGATTTCACGTTTGCTTCCGAAGGTGGCCCACGTGTCCCCAAGGTGGCACCGGTGTCTGGCCACCTTGGGAACATGTACGAGGGTTGCTATTTATATTTCTGGCCTTGGCAACAGTAAGTGTTGCTAGGCGACCGCAGACGATTTTAATCGAAAGTTTGGTATTTTTAAACATAAATTCAGCAGACGATTTATCATTATAGCTTCATTTGTGTTGTTGACAGTAAATAGAAAAGTTCTTCTCTTTCATAAATTGGAATTGAATCGCGAACATTTTCGTGCCATTATTTTTCTTAACTTTCGAGTGGATTGTCAAGACAAGAGTGCTTCGATGAACTTAATTCTTTATTCAGCGATAAAGCGCCATCCTACAGCATTGTAGAAAATTGGTATAACGAATTTAATCGTGGTCGATGTTCGATCCAGGACGAATCCCGTGCAGGTCGTCCAAAATCCGTTGTTGTGCCAGAAAAGATCGATGCTTGCTTGAACTGATAAAGCAAGATCGCCATGTGACATACCGTGAGATAGAGGCGTCGTTGGACATTAGTATGACTAGCATCAATAAAATATTGCATGAACATTTGAGCGTAAAAAAAATTTGTTCGCGTTGGATCCCGCATAATCTGACAAACGCTCAAAAAAAGGCTCGTGTCGATTGGTGCAAGGAAATGTTGGAAAAATACGTTCAAGGTACATCAAAGGCTGTGTATAACATCTACACAGGTGACGAATCATGGATCTATGCATATGAGCCGGAAACAAAACAGCAATCAACTGTATGGGTCTTCCAAGACGAGGCAAAACCAACAAAAGTTGTTCGAGGAAGAAGCACATCGAAACAAATGATTGCCTGTTTCTTCGGCATTAACGGTCATGTGGCAACAGTGGCGTTAGAGCAACGCAGGACGGTCAATTCTGAATGGTACACGACCATTTGTTTGCCAGAAGTCATCGGAGAAATTCGAAAAAAGCAGAAGAACAGGCGAATCATTCTTCATCATGACAATGCGAGCTCTCACACATCGACTCAAACAAAGGCATTTCTGACGGAGCGAAAGATCGAACTGATGGGTCATCCGCCGTACAGCCCTGATTTGGCACCCAATGACTTCTTCTTATTCCCACACATCAAAAATAAATTACGTGGACAACGATTTTCGACCCCCGAAGAAGCGGTTGATGCATTCAAAACGCATGTTTTGGAGTTACCTCAATCGGACTGGAAAAAGTGCTTTGAAAATTGATTCAAACGCAAGCAAAAGTGTATTTATTGATCATCATGGAGAATATTTTGAAAAACAATAAAACCAATTTCGATCCTACATGTTTGTTTTTTCATTATTAGGCCAGAAATATAAATAGCAACCCTCGTATATGGTCTCTCTCACCATTTGCACGACTTAAAAGATTAAGTCGACTCATAGATTAAGTCGAATTAAAGTAATGTGGTTAAAGAAAAAGAAGTAAACTTTCAGAAAACATATCATAACTCAAAGCTCTGAGAGTTTAAACACATATAAATTACAATATTTCCTCATTCGGAAATTAGAACGACAACTGCAAAAAATTAAATCACTTCATACAATGGAGACCATTCAAGGAAATATCTTACAATTCAGCCTCGTGCACCTGACATACAAGATTTACAATGCAGCAGGGACATCTTATGACTCAAAATAAGTTTAATTTTACTTTGAAGGGCGGACGACGTTAAGAGCACTGGCTACCTTTGACTTACCCACCTTACTTAATCAAAACATACAAAATTTTTTAAAAAAATTGATAATTTTTAGTGACTTCTTTGGGCCTGTCTTGCAGAGCAAAGTTTTTTGAGGTGAGGTTTAATGTTAGAAATAGCCACTCTCAGTTCTGTTTCTATATTTAGCCGTGATCTATATTTTGTCTTCATGGAAGCCACTGCAGAAATTCCAGTTTCACAAAGATAGGATATTGAAAATGGTAATAGAATGCGAAATGCCCTTGTTTTCAGTGTAGAAAAATCATCCGCCTGTCCTAAATTCAAATAGTGATTTATTACTAAATTGTATTTCGGTTCCGCCACTTGTTGTGAAGTCTATGAATTTTTCTTCCTCAGCAATTGAGAGTCCTTCAAGTGTCTTATGAAATGGATTCCTAACCCACTCGTAACTGCTATCAGTTTGTCGTCAGCAGGAAAATACTTTTTGAAATTCTTTGCCTGCATGGCTAAATGATTTTCAATGATTACAAAAACAACTTTTACACGTTCTTCTTAAGCCTTATAAGTTTTAGTACAATTATCCACATTTGCAAACATTGTTAAGTTTTTCTGCTTTAAATTCTGCCCCACAATTCCAATTTTCTACAAAAAACATTAACTTTATCACTTGTATCCAACATATGTGTGCTCCTTGGAGTTGAAAATTCAAGTTA
The DNA here is from genome assembly GCF_043381705.1 of Parasteatoda tepidariorum. Taxonomy (NCBI): domain Eukaryota; kingdom Metazoa; phylum Arthropoda; class Arachnida; order Araneae; family Theridiidae; genus Parasteatoda; species Parasteatoda tepidariorum. The sequence continues at coordinate 25,544,863 of NC_092210.1, forward strand.
TGTAATTTCTCGAATATGACGACCAAGTAGCACAATTTCATCACAAATAAACAATAGTGAAAATTCTTGCTTTCCGGTCTGTTATCTTCTTCTAAGAAAATGGCGATTTCCTCTCTTAATTCATAAACACGTAGCAAAAATTTCTCATGTGATAAACATCTTGACTCGCATTTAAATAGTAACTCTGAATGTACTGAACCCAGGTCATTACAAAGAGCTGAAAAGATTCTCGATCTCAGCGTTCTCATTTTTATATAATTTGCAACGGTTACAACAGCAATTAACACAATATTTAAACCAGGACGCATTTCTTTCGAAGCCAAAGCTTCTCTGTGGATGACGCAGACGCATTGAGGTGATTTTTGTTTTACAAGTGCTTGTATACTTTCGAACTTTCCGGATATTGAACAATCACCATCGGTGCATATTCCTATGCAATTTTTGCATTCTATGTTTGCCTCATTCATAACATCATTTAAAATAGCAAAGATTGCTATCGCTGTTGATTTGAGTTCTATTGATTTGCAGAAAAGTAGTTCTACTACTGACATATTATCACAAAATCAAACATAGGCAATTAAATTAGCATCTTTATTAATATCTGTTGCGTCATCAAACTATATTGAAAACATTTTGTCATGCAACATCGAGAAAAGCTGAAACTACATTTTCAGCTGTATCACCAATTCGACGAGCAACAGTATCATTTGAAAGAGGTATGGACTGTAATTGTTTTGAAAAATTAACTCCAAACATAGCTTCTACAATCTCAATTGCTGTTGCCTTTTACTTTACTTTTGTTTTGGCAGTTAGCTGTTGCTGTTGTTGTCCTTTGACAAGTGCAGAAAAGTACAAGTCAAATTGGTCCGATGGCGTGGAGAACAGCCCTGGCCACATCTCCGACTTTTTAATAAAAATAATTTAAAGACAGACTTCAAAATACTCAATATACATTATTGTTGTATACATTTTACTGTAAGAGGAGGGCTCGATGAGCATTATGATTGAAAACTGGGCCGTGAATACTGAAAGGTTGAGAAACGCTGATTTAGACTAATCAGCCTCACCTCTTGTCTATTGAAAGCCATTGTAAAGCTTATTGACAGATATTTTAGAGACTCTGTGCACTCGGATAAGTAACTGTCCTCCTCACAGCATGCTTATCAACCAGGCAAGTCAACAGACTCTGCTTTATATGAGCTCTCCTTTATGCTTGAGAAAACACTCTCAGGTAAAGAGATTGCTCTGGCGGTATTTATTGCAGGTGCATTTGTCTATTCTCTGTGAGGCCTATTCTGCTCAAAGATTTGAGAATTTATTGTAACATTGGATTAAGGTCTGGGAATTGCAAGATATTCCTGTCAGGTGTTTGCTGAACTATATTTCAGCTATAAAGTTTTCTTGTTAATCATGATTTAGGGTTTGGGTACAATAGACTTCTGGTCAATGATCCTTGCCTTTTGGAGCTGCACAACTTCTAAGTCTAACTAAAACATCATAGAAAATAGCTTTAAAATTCATATTTTATCACTCATCATCCCATCCACAGCTTTTGATTTTAGCCACTGGATGGCGCTATTTAATTATGAAATGTATAACTTTTAATAAGTTTCATTTCATTACTCATCTATCCTACATTTTTCTAAGAGCACTAGCTCATCAACTTATATTTAGTAATTATGTTTATTTAAAAATAAAATTGTAATTTAAAAAGCAATCTGAACTTTTTACTGAACTAGTAATGCCTTAAGTTATAAAGTAAATAACTAGGTATTCGTGCACTATGAAAAAAAAGAAAGCTAACACAGTACAAGTAAGCAAGAATAACACAAAGATAAGCAATATTTATCTGTGTCACCTTTTATTCTCTTAAGTGTGTGTTTACCTGCAAATATTTTATTGCGTTTATTCATAAAGCATCAGTACATAACATTTTTACGTAATCGGTTCCCGAAATTTATAAAACGTAATTAAATTAATTACATTAAAATAAATTATCTTAGCAACTTCTACCATTCTTCATAAAATATCTACATGATTTTTTTAACTCAACTGTTTAAAGTTTAAAAAGCATAAAAAATATATAAAATTAAGGCATCAAACGTCTTTAAAAAGAAATTTTAAAACGAAAATTACTTTTTGAAATTAGTTTTTTTCCTCTAGTTAGATTTCAAAGTTTACACCCACTGGGACAAAAGTTCTTATTAAAAAAATTTGCCTGTTTGCTTATTTAAATTAATGTGATTTGAGGAGAAAAGTTCAAATTAAAATATTCTCTTGTTGGAAATTAGAGTTTTTTTTTATTGTTTAATAATAATTTTGAATTCATGACAGATCTAATTTTTCAAACTATTGCTAAAAGGGGAAATCTAGTTCACTGAAACATTTACAAATAGTGACTCACTTAATTTATTCTATGTTTAATTTACGTCAACTAAGAAATGTTACAATAATAGCATCTAACTAATTATTTCGCTGTAAAAAAATGTTAGCTAAAAAGCATGATTTTTCAAAAATAGTAAGCGTTATTAAAGCTTACCTTTTGTAATATGACTAAACTGATTGAATTTTAATTTTCGTTTTGCTACTTTCGTTTTTCTGTGTGTTAAAATAGAACATGTAACTATTTTCTTTAATGTGAGCAGTTGTACAGTTCAGTACAATGACAGTTAAGTTGAAACATTGAAAAAGTTTTGTGAACCTATTACTTTATCTTCAACATACTTACAACATAAGATTAATTTTGAAAATAGATTTTTTCTTAGAATAGGGCTCTTATGCTTGCTTCATGAATAATAAATTGAATCCGCTATCGAATTCAAACAATTAAAAAAATATCAACTTATGATAAAAAAATAAAATATAAAACTACTTAATAAGAATCCAGATTTACAAATGTTTCAAAAATGCTAAAAAAATATTTTGACTTTGCTTGCAACTTATAGAAATCAGTCAGTCAATAAGAAGGACAGGACAGGGCAGGGCAGGACAGGGCAGGGCAGGACAGGACAGGACAGGGCAGGGCAGGGCAGGGCAGGGCAGGGCAAGTCAAGGCAAGACAAGACAAGACAAGACAGACAGACAGACGCGTTTTATAATAATTACACACCATTTTAAAGTCTTATAAATTAAAATACAAAATTGATATCACTTAAAGAATGGGTTCTATTAAAATCTTTTGGATATATTGTTAGTTTTGTGTCTTACAAGGAAAAAAGTTCTTTTTTTTAAAGACCCATTACCCCATTGAAAAAAAAATCGCTACATACCATTTAAGAATTCTACACAAACTAATGTACAAAATCAAATGTATTTAAAAAGACTATTTGCTTGTTAGCATCAAAAGTAAATTATAAATAAATTGTTTTATATATTTTCTAGCTTATATTTTAACTGATAAAGGATTTTTAGTAGCTTATATTATAATATTAAAAGTGTACCAAATAAACTTAACCTGAATAATCATTTTTAATTTCTAGAATAGTTTAAAAAAAGTGATTCCTTTCTTTCCTACATTCTGCAATCAGTAGTTTGTAAGTGCTGATTATATCATAACTTACCATTTTTGAACATGTTACGGAACGAACAAAGAAATTTGATGTAGAGTTCGTGCTCTCCTTAAAACGTTAAAAAGTGAAAGCAAAATTAGAGAAAAAATGCAATATATTTTAATAAATTAATATTATGTAGTAAGCTTAATATATCCAAATAAATATGTGTAATCCCGAAATCTACACAACACAATACTCAATTTTAGACTGAAATAATAAAAAGAAATTTACAGTTTCTGAATCAGAATTTTAACATCTGTTTCTAAATTTTCTAATTACTGTCCGAATTCTGTGATATACCGCAATTTTTACAGTAACAATTACTATAAAATACCTGATTCACTGCAACTAAATAAATATTACTGTAAATTACAGAATAATAGTTTACGGTAAAATGGAGTTTAAGTACGATGCACCCTAAGTGCCGGTACTTCATACCGTAATTTGATCCGAAATTTTTTACAGTGCAGTAAAATTTATTACTGTCGCAATTAAAAAAAAGAGATGAAAAATTAAAAGAAAATTGCTTGATTTTGGTTTAGGTTTGCAACCGGAAAAAAAAACGAAATTTTTCTTAATACAGTATGTAACCTTGAAGGAAAATTAAATGCAGTCAAGGTGATTCAAATCAATGTAAAAAAATTGACTGCTATTTTTCCTTATAAATTTAGAGATTAATAAATCTTTAAATCTTCTTAGATTTTAAGGTCAGAATTTTTTAAGTTTTATTTAAGATTTTCTTTAATAAAAATGCTTTACCTTTCATAAATGATGAGAAAATTCAATTAGTTTTTGAAACTTACTTTCTGTGAGACTAAATTGCAATTTTAATCGGCATGATATACTAATTTTAAAAATCCATGGGAAGAAACGTAAACTCTAAGTTTTTTTTAGGAAGCGTAAAGCAAATAAAAAATAATTAACTTCAGGTTTATAACTTTCAGGTGAACTGCCATGAGAATAAGTTGTCAAAAATTATTTTCTATTTAATCCCGAAATAATAAGATGCAATAAGGTAGAAAACTAACAGCAATTTTTTTTAAAAAGAAATTCAAAATTGCTAGTATATAATATTTCGAAATTAATTTTCTTGATTTTTCAAATTCTTAACAAAAACTTTTCTAGAGACTTCTTTGAACTCAATCACGCTTGAATGAAATCTGAGATAAAAATGAATAGTTCACATAAATATTTTTTTTGTACGACATTTTTCTTTAAACATATCTTTCCAAAGAAAATTAATCAGAAAACTCTAAAATATACAATCCAATTAATATAGCATATTATCCGGCATTTCTTATATAATGTTTGAATTTCTTTAAGATTTTTTTCTGTTCTATGCATGAATTTAATGATTTGACAGAGTTATGAAATTTGAACATTTGAGTAGATAAGGGTACAAGTTGGGAATATGTTTTCTTTCTTTAATCTAGAAGTTTTTATTAAAATAGAAAATTTTTGCGAAGTACAGGGAAAAAGAAAGAAAATATATTAATTTTTCAGTCAAAGAAATTTAATAAAGAAAATCAAAATATTATTAAAAAAATTAAGTATTTTTTAACGTTAACTAAAATTAATAAGAAATGTTTAGTGAATAGAAATTCCAATAAATCGTATTTAATTCTAACAAAAAAACAATTATAATCTATTTATTTCATGACCTTTCAGTAATGGACTCACAATCAAACATTAGCTGCATTTTTTTCTACTCAGTAAGAAACTGTAATCTTTAGTAAATAAATAACCCTAAGAAACAGAAGCGGTAAGATATCACTTGATTATCAATTGCTGCATATAGTTGGAATCTTGGGCATAAATTCAATTTCGACCATGCAAAAATTATTTCCACCTTAGTCACATCAGCTCATCTTGATTCCCCGGAATCTTGTTTTGTTCATATAAATTCTGATTCTTTTATTAATGACATTATTCTCTTAACAACACTCCAAAGCGCGTGAGTATGCATTTTACCCTTATTTGTAGCCCTCGGCCACTGAGGCTTTTCAAGTTCTATTTTTCAACCTTTTTCACTTTCGGCTACTACAGTTCTTCTATTTTTTTTTGTCACTTTTATTTTCCTCTTTTTCTTTAGCAACTTTGCGTTTTATGTTTCTGATCACTTTTTCTTCTCATTCACGTCTGACAAGTCATGAAAATGGGTGCCTGTTTCTTAGGGCTTGTAACATATAGACTGTTACTTCCCATTTTCATATATTTGAAACGAAAGAAGTTTTTATTCACATAATCTTTACTATTCACTTATGCTCACTGATGAATGAATACTTAACTGAAAAGCGAAATTATATTGTTATTATTTGCATTTAATATTATAACATATTTGATTTTCAAGCTAAAGGCATATTTCTTTTGCTATATTATGCAAAGTAAAGAAACGACGCTTTGGTATTCCTTTTTTCCAATGCCCACCTGGAGAATGACCTTTCATCATACAGGCATCGGAAGGGCAGATTTGTTGACCACTCTTTCAGAGGCACCATATTAGGAGGGTCAACGTTGCTCCCACAATAAGGACAGATAATTGAGAGAATGGAGGAACATCCATGCCTTGCCCGGGATTAGAACCCAGAACCTTTCTGATGCAAGGCCAGTTCCCTGACCCCTACAATAAAACTTGAAGGTTCTTTTTCAAATTTCCATAATGTGAAATAGATTTCACGCTAAACTTTCCTTGGCATAAAACAAATTTATTTCAACACATAATTATGCCACAGCACACACATAAAACATAAAATGAAATAGATAGAAATAATAGTAAATCACATCATTCAAAAAACGCTTCGCTCCTTCCAAAACATTCTAATCCTCTCTACACCAAGCTCGTGGCACCATCTAGTGGTGGCAAACCTTACACCTACACAAGCCGGTCGGCCGACGCTTAGGTATTAAAGCACACTGTCTCCTATCAGGAACTTATAGAACATAGAGCTCGTTTTTAATTTTCTCTTGTAATTTAGCTGTAATAAATCTCACCACCATCCTTACTAACAGTTTCTCACTTATATTTTTTGACACATTCCGTTTTACTAGTTGTTCTGAAAGTTAATACCCCATTTTTACCCGTTCTTATTTTAAAACTCATTATTTTTAAATTTCTTCCTTAGCTATAAGCCATGTAAACCATTTTTTTTCTTTGATATTTTCTTTTTTCAATTTTTAATCTATTCAATGTAAAACAAAATGGTTGAATAGCAAATAGAACAAATTAATTACACAGGGGATTTTTTTTTCGGTTGCATGAGATTTTTTAACGAACCTTGGATATTTTTGCATAGCTGATTTTAAATCAGTGGTCGGCTCTTTTCTCCAAGCTTCAGTTTTTATGACAGTTGTCTATTTTTGATGAAATGTACAAGTTTAAAAGAATCATATGCAACAGGTGGTGGCAACAAACTTCCAGGGGAATTAGAGCGCATGATCAGGATTAAAACTGGTTAGGAACTCATACCCGGAAGTGTCATCATACGCCGCTAGTGGTGTTTCCCCTTTCAAAAATTGTTTGTGTTCTTCAGAACAGGTCATAACAGGGGTCATATTAAATCTATAAAATGGCAATTTATTTCTAAATTTTTGGAAAGCTGTAAATTTTTTTAACTTTATTTTTTTTAAATCTTGTTTTTTGCATCACGTAAGAACAACAGAGAATAATGACCAATATTGTTCTCGCCCTACATTTTTTTCTGATATTTTTTAATGATTCATACGAATAAGTTACGGAACATTTAGAAAATAATTATTTCTCACTGCACTAATTGCATTAAATCTTATAATTTTCGTTTGGTAAAATAGTTCCGCTAGTGTATAGAATATATATTAAATAAAAATGTATAATATTTATAAATGATTTAATATGATGTCAAGATCTGTCATTTTTATTTGAAAGCTAAAACTAATTATGTTTCAAATATATTTAAATCATATTTCAATTTTCTTCAATGATGAATTCAAAGAAGTAAGTGACGGATTCCTAATTGTATAGAAAGGTTAACTGATTCTTCCAAAAATTCATTTCTATATGAATTTTTTTTTTCTTCAAAAAAATTACATTTATCTAATACTTGATTTTTGATATAAAAGGGCTCTTTTAATTTACAAACTTAATTACTTAATTGATGTTAATGCATTTTCATTAGTACTTCATAAATATTTTGAATAATTTTTCTTAATTTGTGACGTATTTTTGTGAAGGTATTTAGTTCAGTTTTTTATTTAAGGAATAATTAGTAGGTCCAGTTTTACAGAAGTCTTTTTATAGTAGATTCCTGGTACACTTGGGCCTCTTGTGAAAAAAGTATTTACTCCTGAGGATTTGGTCAAAAAATTTTGTTGTTTTATTTATAGAATATTTATGGACGATAGAATAATGGCCATATGCAGAAGATAACAAAATAATAGGTAGTAACAAAATATAAACAACAGCCTTTATAAAAAGGAAGACTTTAATTTAAAATAATGGTACAAATTTTGTAATTAATTAACTAACAGACTGAGGGACCCTCTGATATACAAAACCCACCAGTCCTAACACCAAGAATTTTAGATTAAAAGTGATTGAAATGTTCTAAACGACATTTAGGAGCATAGGATTCATAGTTGGCGATTTATCGATTTATAAAAAAGCCAAAAATAAAGCCAACCCTTATTCAAATTGAATTTTAAATAATTTGACTACAGCTCAATCTCCAAAAAGATAGTGAGAATTAATATAACCCTGTATCTGAAACATTTTTGTGGTTAGAGAAATAAAGTAGCTTCAGGAATAAAGAGTTAAAAATAGAGTTTGATATCCAAATTAGTCGTGACAGAAAATTAACGAGTTATACATTTGTATTGAATTAAAAAGTTAGTCATCACGTTGATTGATAAGGATGAAATAAAATATTTATATTTGCTTTTTATCAAATGGGATGAATTTAAATAATTATTTAAATTAGAATTTGATTAAATTAGATTAAAATTAGATTAAAAATGATTAAAAAAATAATGAAATTAAAAAATAATAAAATCTAGGAAATATGTAATGCCTATAATGGCATCACACTATGAATAATATGTTTAAAAAGTAGTTTCAATACAACATTGAAATGCATATAAATCAAAGAATAATGTTTATGGATTTAATGAAATTCATGCAAATAAATGATTTCCCAATCCGTATAAGTTACATATCATTAGAAATTCATTTTTAAATGAGTTCTATAATTCCTACAACGCCAGAGTAAAATACATCTAATGCAACCAAAATAACCAATTGCTAACTTTAAACATAACCGTTATAAATATAAGATAAATAAAATGAATAGAGATAACGTCAGTAAGCAAACTACATTTTTATATATTTCAAATAGAGGGATAATTTAAGTTAACATGTTACTAGTCAAAAAATATTAGACTGATTGAAGATATTAGAATTTCCAGATTTTTAACTTTTACTCAGGAAAAATCTCAAAATGTTTACCTTTTATGTCATATAGAACTTTAAGAATCGCAATTTAATTTTGCAGATTAATGAGATTCCTCATTAAAATAAGTGTAAAAGCATCTTTAGTGTCAATCCTAGTTTAAAAGTCAACAGTAACCTTTACCAATAAAAGCTAGATAAAGCGAATAACGAAGAGCTTAATTTCCTATTTTACTTTATTAGTAAAATGCATTTCTACAGGCTCCAAAAAGAGGGTCCCCTTTTTCTATTCAGCCCTTTGATGCAGCTCTTGAATTCTGCCCTTTTATGCAGCTCTTGAATTCTGCCCTTTGATGCAGAATTTGCAATAATCATATTTTTAATACTTTTTTCATTATTTCGTATTAATTTAAGTAAAAATAAGTCATTAATATTATATTTAGCAATGTAATAATTTATGATTATGAATACAGCATGAAACGCTGGTGTTTTGTGCGTTAAAGTTAAAATCTTCCAAACACGGTTTTCAAACAATAATTTCTGAAAATCGCTCTTATTTGCAGTCATTTAAATCTAAGATAAGCAGTTATTTCTGATGGAAATTTCTTTAATTTCCACAGTTAATTATTGATCAATTTTTGAATATGAATGAAAAAAAATTTAAACTATTTTTTTTTCGATCTTATATTTTAATACAAATTTAATTCCGACAATCTAACAGTTTTTTTTACTAACTATGAGACTATTTTTTATAATTTAAATGAAAGAAAATTTATTTTTGCTCGTATTAAGTGCGTCAGAAAAAATATAAAAAAATGGCACCGGTGTCTAATTTGTGTCAAAGGGTTAACAAGTTTTAAAAAGAGTATATGAGTTAAATTCAAGTTAACAAGCATGAAATAACTAGTTGAAGTTATCAGAAGTTCCAGAAGTTAAGTTTCTCCTAGGAAAAATCCCATTATCTTTTCCTTATCTAGTATATAGAATATTTAGAAACGCATTCAATTTCTTGATCCCATTAATTTTATTGAAAATTTCTCTTTCATAATTAGAATTCACGAAATCAGATTGGCTTTTACTAATGAGAAATGGCATTAATGCTACATTAAGTTATCCGAAATTTAAACATTCAAAAGCTGAATTTGACATATTCATATTTTGGATTAGATCATCTTCAATTGTGTTTTAATTCCTATAGACAACAACTGTTGTACAGATTTCTATTAAAAATTAAATTGGAAGTTTGAATTTTCAATCGTTCGATTATTTATATTTATCTGACATCAAAACACAGGATTTTACTTGATGTGGTTATTGTTATTTTCATTTTCTAGCTCGTTGATTCATTTTAACATCGTTAAACAGTACAGAATTGACAGATGAAGTACGGTATTATTAATTTTCCGATACTCAAAACTCCTTTAGTTTAATTATTGCTTGTTTAGAGAATTGTATAGAATATTTGACAAACATAAGACAAAGGGCTCTTTTATTAAAAATAAGTGTTAAGTTAACACTTTCAAAACAAGCATTTCAAAAGAACTGTTTTAATTGCTAAGAGTCATGATAAGTTTTCTTTTTCTTACAGTTTACAACGTAAAATAAAACATAAAATTGACAAATGTTAGACATTAAACCATTTACTAAGTAAAAGGTTGTTTTAATCTTCTGGAGAAATTTAATTTAAATGAAAAAAATAATATTGTTTTTAATAACTAATGTTTTTAGAGACATTAAACCATAGAGATCAAATAATTTGGAACTTATACTGCTTAATATACGAAAAGTTAAGCATTTTACTAAGTACATATTTACGTTTTTGATGCAGCTATCTTACTGCAATCTAGACAACTGAGATATGAAGCATTTACTTTACAATATGAACTATCGAACTATTTTTCTTAATTAAATTTATTACAATGAAACTTAATTAAGAAAAATAGTTCGAACGAAAATTGAAAATAAATACAAATCAGAAGTTGTATTTTCATTTCACAAAAATATTCGAAACTGTTAGATCTTCAACTTTAAAACTAAAATAAACTTTAAAACTGTTACTTCTACTGAGTTGTGTTCTGATTTATTGGACTCAACTTAAAACAATGAATAACATACTTCATTTGTCTAGATAGCAACTGTAGATGCGTAAATATATGCAATTGTACTTTTTGTACGCATAACTTATATAAATTTTAAACTGTTAAGATTTGCCGTCCCGAGCTTGATATCATTCAATTCAGCGTAAATATATATATATATATATATATATATATATATATATATTCGATTCTTCGAACAATATACACAATTTTANTATATATATACACATAAGAAGCAATACCTTATTTGAATGGATAATCGCTAAATGACTGTGTCAAAAGTAAATGTAAATAGTACTTTTATGTGTAAACCCCCCTCCCCCCGAAGCTTTTGTACTGTTAGTCTTCTTAACTTTGAGGTCATTTATTTCTGTGCCAAAAATATATTTAAATAATAATTTCGTTTGTTAAGGTACCAGTGTTAAACGTGTTCGCAAGTGCACGTTAAACGTTGTTGTTTTTGTATATAAAACCGGTATAACTTTCAAAATATTAATCCTAGCGTCTCATTCGACACAGCATAAAAACATACATAAAAAACAATGTTTCACTGGTTTGCATGCAAGAAATTTAAACCACCCTCTCAAAATTCTCCCCCCCCCAAAAAAAAAGAAAAAAAAAAAGAAAAGGAGAAGGCGTATAGAGGAAGGTTGAGGAATTTTTAGATATTACTCATTAAGACTTTTTTATAAATTTTTTTTGTCGATGCACCTTGAGTACTAATTTTTTCGAAGAAACAGCTTATTTTTGCTGGCCTAAAATTCCAGTTGGAATGACCTGATAAGATTTAGAAAAGAAGATATACTGATCAAAAGAAAGTTTCATGTACTCAAAATGATTCACTACAGAAAATAATTCTATGAATCATGGGCAATTCATGATAGTCAAAATTACAATCACGCAATTTTAACGATGAATTATCAATTTAGTTCATGATTTTTTTTTTTTTTTTTACCTCAATTATTACTGACGTTAGGTTGTATGGATTTGTACACGTTGTGTAGAAATACGCTTTAAATGAGTAACTGTAATAAAAATAAAGACATGATTTAATATAGTTTTCTGACCATTAAATATGGTGAGGTCGCGTAACCACTTTTTCCCTAAACTGAAATGGCATAATCAATCAAATATAAAGGCAACAGAGAAAAAAATTGTAAGGAAAGCGCAAAAATAAATAATTGAATAAATTAATTAATTAATGAACCTTTGTTTAAGTAACACTTCCTAGAATAGAGCAGGCTTCCGCACGGATCAATTTAACCGTGCCACACGGCGAACATAATCTGTACAGTGGGAGTTAAATAAGAATGATGTCACATCGTTCGTATTACTTTTTAGATCTCTCTCAATTTCTTCAAAGCATCGTTTTCTGGCTTCTCCACCACTTCTCTTTCCTATTATTTTTTCCAAAAGACTCTTTTTTTAAAACTTTGATTCTCGTTCTTTCTTATTAAGTGACCCAACATTTTAGACTTGATGATGTTAGTTATATCTTTAGCTTTATATAGTTTTTCAATTTTTAGATTAGTTCCGATTCTCCAACCATGGTCATCCTTTACGGGTCCGAGCTTTTTTCGCATAATTTTTCTTTCCCGAGTTAAAAGCTATTTTTCTTCATAATGTGTAGTTGTCCAGGTTCCCACTTTCATTGGTTGCACACAAGCACCAAAACGTTTTCTCTTATGATTATATATATATATATCACGCCCAAGGTAAACAAATATATTGTTGTTTCTCATGACACTAGAATAAGTCAAGCACGTTGGCCTTTGCGAACTAAGTCAGAAATGTGCTCCTTTCATTTAGAAAGAGAGCACCGCAAGGGTTGAAGCTAAAGAAAACTTGGATAGAAACACCATTCCTTTCTGAGACCACTTTCACAATTTTAATATAGATCTGAAGGGAAAGGAAATTTTCTAAAGATTATGTGCCCACAGTAGGGGAGAGTGGGGTCAATTGTAACATTTTTTACTTAACTATACTTAACTAACAAAAAATCCAATATATTATTAGTATTAATTGACAGACGAGTAAAGCAGACTATCCTCTACTAGAAAAAAAAATACCTTATTTTAAATGTTATTATATTAGTTATTAACAATTTTTGACAGTCGTGCACTTGTTACAATTGTCCCCACTTACGGGGTCAATTGTAACAGTTCATAAATTCAACTAAAACATAGTTAATTATACATATTATCATAGTTGTGATATAT
>NC_092210.1:25559446-25587306 GCF_043381705.1 Parasteatoda tepidariorum
CGCCCACATGTTGCGCGGACTGTTAGAGACTTCTGTTCAGCACAACGCATGCAACTTCTTCCTTGGCCTGCTTATTCGCCGGATATGTCGCCTATTGAGCACGTGTGGGATATGGTTGGTCGGCGTCTCACTCGTGATCCGCGTCCTGCAGTTTCCAAAGACGAACTTTGGTTGCGCATACAAGCGATATGGAATTCTCTTCCTCAAGCAGATATTCAACATCTGTTTGACTCCATGCCACGTCGTATAGCAGCACTTATTGCAGCGCGTGGTGGCTGCACCAAATACTGATTTCGGACGCTTAATTTGTTTCTTTTGTTTTGAAAATTTCATCATTTATTTGTATCAGTACAAGTCGTTTCTGCATTAAATTTCATTTGATTCTGATGATTCTTTCATGGTGTTGCATTTTCTACAAACAGCAGTTTAGATCTGAAGGGAAAGGAAATTTTCTAAAGATTATGTGCCCACAGTACTGCTGAGCGTTCGACTACAGGAATTTCGATTCTACAAAGTTTACAAGCACGTTTATCGCATGTACTCGATAGTTCTTAGCGAAGTCAAAAATCGAACCATTCGGCTACCCCCAGTCCATAAACAAATCTTAGGACATAACTAAAATCAAGTAATAGGAAAAGCTGGAGTAAAGCGTTAATACTATAAATAGACTTTCTTCCTGTAGCTTTGAAATTTCAAATGTCTGTTCAAAACAGTACAACAAAAAGGATTCAAGCATAAACTAAGTATAACTTTATATACTTTATAATGACATAAAAAAGGCAAAACTCGTTTCATGCATTTTAGTTCCTCAAGATTCGTTCGAGAAAATTTTCTTTCAAATAGGTTTAAAGAGAAGGGAAAATTCTCTCTTTAGAGAAGGATTTTTTTAGTAAACGAATCCGAAAAATTTTTTTTTTTGCTTTAATGCAGTTCTTTGAGAGATTGTATTTCCACTGAATATAAGAATAGCTATACCAAATAAAAGTCAACGAAGAGGAGAATTCTAAAATTTCTTCAAACAGTCTTTGTGTTATTAAGTATATTGAGTCACAGCAAATGTTTCAAATTCAAATCTTTATAACATTCTATCGTAATTTATTTCAATTGTTTTGTAGTATGTAAAATTTAAACACTAAACAGAAAGTTATCCAAATGAATTTTTATTTTTTAAGTCTTGCATCATTGACCATAAAATTATGTGATTTTACAGGATTTATTTTTAAAATAACGAAATATTATTTATGCACTCGATAAAATATATTTGCAAATTTATGTAAATAATATTCCTTTAAAAAATTCAGTGAATACTTTTTAAGCCATTAGATATATTTTAGAGCAATAGGCTGACCCGCTGTATGATGATTATGGAGCTGACCTCAAGTCAGAAAGGTCCCGGTTTGAATCCCGGCCACAGACTTTGATGTTCGTTTCCTCTTCTCTCTGATATCTGTTCTTTATAATTAGGGGGTAACGTTGGCACACCTAACATGGTGTTTCCTTAAAGAGTGGCTAACGCACCTGCTGGCTGGGATAGCCTGGTCGGTAGGGCACTGGTGAGTCCGAGAGTTCGTGGGTTAGAATCCCGCCGGCCGAAGACTTCCCGTGTAGTAAAGTGACTGATGCACGGCAAATCTGTCGAGTAGCAAAAGTCCTCCATGTTGCCATAACAAATCAATACCTCTGGGGGTACTGGATTGGAGATCGATCGTTCTCTGATTCAGGTCAAAATTACGATCTGTGGATAAATGAATGGATGTATGAATGGGTTCGCCCTATAAACGGGTTTGACGTTTGGTGTGGCAGAAGTCGAATTCTTGGCCATAGATGGCGCCACTGGAAAACAAGAACAATCGCACCTCCTCTGCCTAAACAGGCATACGTCAACAACAACAACGCACCTGCTCTCCTGATATCTGAATGATGAATCTCAATAAATGGGTAGGCATTTAAAAAAAAAAAATTTAGCAATAATTACTTATATTTCAGTTTTGACATCCTTTTCGATTTCCAATTATTCCACGTATTTTCTCAGCGAATTGAAACGAAGCTGATTATGCAAGATCGTTTGCGTAAAACTTGTAATGCATGCCAGCGAAATATTATTATACAATTATAGTTTAAATTTAATTCATGGAGTTACACTTGATTTGTGGTGAGTAATTTCAATAAAGGAAACATAGACGTCACATTTGTATTTTAGATGATGAAACCTTTAAAAACAACGTTTTTAAAAGTTTTCTTAGTTAAAATATAGAAAGAAACTAAATGAAGCAAATGATTTAATATTTGTCACATCTTAAACACAAAGCATATAAGACGCATCACTTTCGGTGGAGATTGAAATTTAGCTTGAAATTAATGCATTACGATTTTAATCTTAGGTCAAAAAAAATAAAAATATTTTCTTTTTTGTGCATCTTAGTTTGTTTTATGTTGGAAAGTGGACAAAAATTTCAATTGGATACTTGCAAATAACTTCATAGTAGGTATATCTGGCATTGGTCGATTCAGNAATAAAATTAAATATTTATTTAATATAATTTATTCATTTAAATCATTTTAACAATAACACCCAACTGCATGTACGTACTTCGTATAATACTTCCCCCCCTCCCCATCATACAAAACCGTACAAAATAGCAAATCCCCTCCCCCCCCCTTCGGGATGTACGTACTTTTTGAACGGCCCCTATATATATTTTCTTTTTTGTGCATCTTAGTTTGCTTTATGTTGGAAAGTGGACAAAAATTTCAGTTGGATACTTGCAAATAACTTCATAGTAGGTATATCTGGCATTGGTCGATTCAGCAGCCAATCAGGTTCAGCACACACGCGTGACGTCGCTAACAGATATCCAATTAAATCTGATTTAAACCGCATGGTTATGCATAATCTCTTAACTTCTCAAGCTGCAAGTACACAATTGCTGTCAAAATGACTATAAGCTTTGGTCGACTATAAATATAAATTTTGATCCGCGATGAATTCGATCCGCGATTTCTGTTTCAACAGAAATTGCACTTTAAGCTGTGAGCAAGTCTGTATGATCATCAAGTACAAAGCTTCAGTTCAGTTTTAATCCCCCAACTCATTGAATGTTGGTAAAATTATGGTTTGCTGATAAACTCTTTGTTTTCTATAGCAGAGCAACGAATTCTACTAGTGTAGTGGCCATATATCGATTAAAACTTGTATTGTCATCAAAAACGGAGATCCGGAGGAGTAGGTGATTCCTGGTGAGTCGAAGAGTGGTAGAAATTTCGATAATCGATAAATTCCCTGTGGCAACACTACAGTAGTTAATTCATTTTATAGTATATGTATAATGAAGTGGTTAGAAAATGATGGACGCTTATAAGATCAGAGACAGGTCCCTAAGAAGAGATTTGAATATTCTAGCCTGTTAGATAATAGGACATAATATTGATTGCATATTTCTGCTTTCACTCAGAGTAAAATGAGTTAATAGAAAGGTTAAGGAAGTCGCCAATAGTTACTCAAATTTTCAATTTAACAATATTTTTTAAGCTAATTTTGACAAAAACATCATTTTTCTGTTGTTTTTTTTAATGTATATAAAATAAAACTATGAACTTTTGTATTTCTAACACCGTTTTAGTTTTGTTTCTAATGAAACAAAACACATCGAACAGAAGATATGAAGACATAAAAAAGCCTTTATTTTTGTTATAACAATGATGATTGTACCTTTTTTTTAAAAACTAATTCTTCGGATATTCCCCTTTATTTTAAATGCAACATCACAAAATATTTTAGTTCGAATTACTTGAGAGCTTTAAATGAATGTTTTCTACAGATGTTTAGTGAATAGGCTAACGACTACTTGATTAAAGTGCTTAACTGCTGAATTAAAGATAACTATTTGCAATTTTCGGCTTTTTTCATTAAAAAAGTTTCTATTTTTGCTGTAAACATACTTGAATATTAATATTATGTGTAATGTGTTGTGTTTTCCCTTAGTTGAATTTTTTATAAGCATTATAAAGCTAGAATAATGAAAAAAATAATTATATACAACAAAGCTATGTGATTTTGAAAAAGTTAATTTTTGGTATTTTCTGACCAGTTTTCCCCTATATTCTTTTAAAAAAAATGTTTTATTTTTTTCTCTTTTTACCATGCTTTTAGTGCATAACGCACTCAAAAATCCAAACGAAGAGTTTCTAAGTTATAAATTTCAAACTATTGCCATCGAAGGTACTTGAGAACCTTAATATAAAGTAAATATATCTGAGCAAATACAATTAAAAAGAATTGGTTTAAATTCACCGAAATTGTAGCTTTCTAAAGAAACTAAGCTGTCATTTTTCTTTTGTAAATAAAGACGGTGTTTGAAAAATTTATTATGACGAATGAAAAAAAAATTGCAATTTTTTTTCAAGAAACTGTTGCAGCTTATTATTTAAAATTTTTTTATTTAACAGCCAATGCATAAAAAGCAGTTCGTACACCTTGTGTCGTTGCTATAGTTTTGGTACTTGATTCAAATTCAAATTTATCACTGAATCAAGCTATTTTTGAATCGTTGTACCTATAAAGCGAAAGCTAGGCGGTGACTAAAATTTGCATATAAATTAAAAACCTGAAAACATATTGGGATTTGCCTTAAGGTAAGTGGTTCTAGCATAAGACAAGCTCTGACAAAGGTAAAAATTTTAAATTCAACTTTGGCAAATCGACTGGAATAAAACCGCAACAAAAGGAAGGAATTAAATATCGAAATTCCCCTAAAGCAAGAAGAGAACATATGAAATAAAAATGAATTTAAAAGAAAAGAAATATTTTAATGAGATGCACAGCACACAATGAAAGATTAAAGCCATAAAAATAAAGTTACTTTAATTGCCGCGTTAAACTTTCAGGAATATGTTAACTAAAACGCACAAAATTTAAATCTAAAGCTAACTGTGTGCTTATTTTCTTAAAATTTTTTGTACAATAGATTACCTTTTTAAAATAATCATTAAAATATTGAGAAGTTCTATTGAGAATTAAAACTTATTTTAATCAAATTGCAGTGTATCCTTAAGGCACCCGACTAGTTTCAATAGCTTTTTTTTGAAAATATTAATATAAATTTTTTAAAAAAAAACTAGTTAATTTGTTTTATTATGTGTAAAAACATATATAAGTAGCAAGAAAATATTTTATTTTTGTTTCTTAAGCGGTCATTTTCAGGTAAAACTAAGGCATTTTTTTCATATGTGCTGAACACTGTAAAAACTTTTTGTCACCCAAAACAAGAAATCCTTTGAGGATTTTATTTAGAACGCTATCAACTATGTTTCGAATTATTATTTAAAAATCAAGTACATAATACGACTGAGTTCGGGATTAATGTAGTTCAAAAAAGCACATTTTTAAAAATTTTCGCGCTTGTCTTTCCGAAGAAACATGCATTACAAATGAAATTCTACTTTTACTCTCAGTTTGTAATTCAAAACATGTGTGATATAATCATAACCACTCATTAAAAATTGTAGACAATTACTTTGAAAACAACATGAGATATCGTGTTTAAACTGATGCAAAATGTGAAAAAAATCTAATTTTGAGCAAAACGCATTTAAAGACTTAAAATCTTCAGTCTATCCCCTGCTATCACCTTGCACAAAAACTGCTATACATTTGTAAATAAATGGAGAAAAGCTAAAATACAGTATTTTTAAAAAGCTAAGATTACATGGATTCTAAATTTTTAATAAAACTCAATTTTAACTCAATTGTACAACATCATGTTTTTACAAACCAGATGCCTTAATAAGTTTTCTTAACCAGGCAAGTATCGGACAAACCTATTTCTATGAAATAACATGTTGTACAGTCTGGTATGACCTACATCAATGATTTCTTAAGGTTCAGCGTCACTGCTCGGTAAACCCTACACTGATGCTTTTTTTCTCTTTCAAATCACTTAAAAAGCTTTTGAAATATAGCGAAATACGTAAAAAGTTAAATTAACATTAGGGAGTTCCAACCTTCGACTACACCCCTGACTAAACTACTTGGGAGTTAGCTACATTTCTCAGATTACGTCTACCCCCTATATTTTAGTGACCAGGAATCTGCAGGGAAAAAAAGTATATTAATTCAGAGAAAGTTCGTTTTTAAGTCCGATTTCGTAACTTAATATATCTTCTGCACTAACTAATTAGTACAAACAAATTTGAGATCGCTACCATTAAAGTACGAAACATTAAGATTTAGTTCTTGTACATGAATATTTAAACATTATTTCAAAAGTTATTCAGCGCTTTTTTCCCTTTCATTTTTGCTTTTTTTGAGCACTGCATACATATATAAATTGTATGCACATTATGTATAGATAAATTATATGTTTATTGTTGTTAATTGTTGTTAATTTACATCGCACTAGAGCTGCACAATGGGCTATTGGCGACGGTCTGGGAAACATCCCGGAGGATGATCCGAAGACACGCCATAACAATTTTGATCCTCTGCGGAGGGGATGGCACCCCCACTTCGGTAGCTCGACGACCTGCGCGCGAAGTAGAGCACTTTACGGTAGCACAGTTTAACGAGGACCAATACCACACATCCTCGGTCCCTACGCAGACTGATCCAAGTGGTTACCCATCCGCACACTGACCGCAGCCAGTGATGCTTGACTTCGGTGATCTGCTGGGAACCGTGTCTTAACGATCAGTCCACTGCGGGACAATGATATGTTTAAGCGTATAGAGAAAATTGTATGCATTCGCATATATTATAAGTACATGCGCAAAAACAAGCATTACATGTTCAGAGCGAAAAAAAACACTGAATAAAATTTATGTTTTTGTAGGTATCTTCATTTTTATTTTTCAGTTTATAAATTCTTTGCATGTCTTACAACGCATGAAAATTATCAATCTTTATCTTAATAACATTTTTTGTTTTTGAAATGGATGAAATAAGATCAGGAATTTTGAAAATTTACTTAAACATTCCAAGTAGGTAATTTAAGATTTAATGAGCATGAAAAAATGATTATTTAAATTAATTAATAATTATGATTCAATTTTTTTATTAAAATGGCAAAAATGAACATATGTTAAACCATTTAGATACCAAAAAAAATTTGAATATAGAATCATTACATAATTTAATCCCTTTTATGATTAACAAAATTGTACTAAATAAAATATTATCAAACAAAAAATATGATTCGCAAATATTAATAAAAATAAATTTCTGGTACTCACTTAAATGTTAAATATAAGCTTAATTGTCGTGACAACTTAAAAGTTTAAAAATAAGAAAATCTCATTATTTTAGTTTATTGAAATATTTAAACATAATAGAAAGCTTTCCTGCTTTTCAGATCTCTCACAGTTTGAACTGAACTTATCAAAACCTTTGTTTGCAAAAATCACATTACCGAAAAAAGTTTTACTTAAAATTCATGTCGTATCGGTAGTTAGCGAATTAAATTTATAACACAGTTAGTTGATAATTTGAAGAACAATTCGGTTCATTAATTGCAAAGAAAGTTAAGTGAAAATGGTAAAAATGTGAAAAAACCTACTTCATGGGTATAATGATGGCCATTTTCAAAATGATCCTGTAGTGTAACCCCCTACACAACAATAATACAATTCCAATTCACTAGTACACAAGACATGTTAACTTAATTCTATCTAGGGTATTGAAAGATAAAGGTTGACATCATCGACATTCTAGCTCTCACATTTTATAATTTTATTTTATAGCCGTCGTTAAATATCCGACCCAATTTTTTGGATTCACGACTATTAATGTTCAAATCTTTTGATGCCTTGTAGTTTTGAACTCAATTCAGAAGAACAGAGAACTCTTGGATCAAGTATTGGAAGAAATTCGCCTTCGTGGAGGATTTCTTTGATGGAACTAGCCCGTACTAGCCCGTATTTTGTTACATGGAAAGGAAAACCACAAAACCATCCACAATTAGCTAGACGGAGAGGGGACTGCCCATGATCTGTCTACCACTTGAGAATACCACTTGACGTCAGAACTGTCGTCTATTTGAACATGCTCACTTTAACTTGAACATGCCTACTTCGATGGATGGTACGCATTTTACAGTTGACTTGGTATTTGTGACTTGGACAATGTCCTCGTCTCACTGCTGCTACTCAGTCTCGATCACGCACCACTGGAGTATGTACACACTCGGCTGCTAAAATTAGCACAGAAGCGACCGCCAACTACACAACTGTGAATTTAATACAGATCTCATCACCAGGGCTCGAAATTCGGTGATCTTATTTCAGATTTCCCGGTCTTTCTCAAAACGGCAGCGAATCAACAGATAATATACATTCATCGAATTGTATAACATGTGAAATTCCGATGGGAGAGTAATGCCGTGTAACTACCACTACAATAATACAATTCCGATTCACTAGTATATAAGACGTGAACTCGATTCTATATTGGGGTATCTTTTGATAGATTATTGGTAAATTCTGCGAAATTCTAACAGCTTGTGGAAATAAATGAATTATCGTATTCTTGAGAACTGACATATCTATCGTGTTCTTTTGATCTGAATTTTAAAGTACGTCTAGTTAGTCTGATGTAGCCATGATGTAACACCGGGAAGGTATGCAGTCAATGCTCCAGCGATTTTTAATACTGACAGGATATTTAAATGACTTGAAATTAATTTTCTAACAGATCTGAAAATAAATTTAACACTAAAACAGTATAAGACATTAGCAATTTTGAAGCAAACGGGGTAGAAAAAATGGTATAGTTGCAAGTTCACTGAAGCAAGTGAATAATGCACTTGTTTTAAAATGTAGAAATAGAGGGAAAACGTAGGAAGTAGAGATTTCGATTCGATTCGACTGCGTGTGTTTGTGAACCTAATAACGGTTAATAAACTTTTGTCAAATACTAATTGGGTACCTGCAACTTGAGAAGAAGATCATTGAAATCGATTGAGTGCGAAACAGGTTGGGGTGTTGAAATTAGAGCTATTAGGCTTAGTTTATTATCACATGCTGAATAAATTTTTGGATCAGATTTAATTGGGTACCTGCACGTGAATCCACGCGTAGTTGTTGAACCGTGGCATAAACACATGCTGTGATTCGTAGACCAACAAGTGCGACAGCGTCGCTTGCAGGTACCCAATTATAAGGATATTTTAAAAACATTATGCCGTGTTCAAAATCCCTCCAAAATGCATTTTTTTAAAAAACTGGGCACTTTAATAAATATTGTCTTCAAACTTTTATCAGACTACTTCTAAAAACATTTGGAAACACTCAGGAAGTTAGTTTATTTTATAGTCTGAAAATAAATTAGTTTTCACTGAAAGAAGAATTTTCTTTCCCTCGATTTCCCGAAATTGTGAATGTTATTGAGCAAAGAACAGGCATAAAATTTTGTTTTTGCAAGGAAATTGATAATACTTTTTTCTTTAAAAAAAAATAAAAAAGCTTTTTAAGGAATTCTGATAAAATTCTTTTAAGGCTTTTAACAACATTTCAAACGCTTTTTGGCAAACAGTCGGATATTCCTTTCATAAGTTTTAAAAAAAATATTTTTGTTTATTCGAAGGAAATGTTTTCAAAGGTCTGCAACGCTTTTGAGCCACTAAATAAACTTAGTAAAATGCTCTTGTATAAAGGCACTTTATTTAATTACATAAAAGCACTTTCATTATTTGGTAAATGCGAGATTTAATTCTTGACAAGTTTTGTTTTAGAATTAAAAAATACTATATTATTCATTAACACTTCTAATTTTTCTTAATATCTAACTATATATAAAAATCGAACAATGGTGCGTCAGGATCTAAAGAAATCGTTTCTAATATTTATCTCTTCCCTGATTATCCCGAGTTGACTCGGGTATGTATATATTGCAAATATTTATTACCCCGAGTAAACTCGGGTATGTATATATTGCAAATATTTCTTATCCTGAGTTAACTCGGGTATGTATATATTGCAAATATTTCTTATCCCGAGTTAACTCGAGTATGTATATATTGCAAATATTTCTTATCCCGAGTTAACTCGGGTATGTATATATTTCTTATCCCGAGTTAACTCGGGTATGTATATATTGCAAATATTTCTTATCCCGAGTTAACTCGGGTATGTATATATTGCAAATATTTATAATCCGGAGAAAACACAGTTGCAGCAGAATTTGTCAGTGCGTTTTGTTTTATCAAGTTTTAATCAAAATGAAAAAAAAAATCCTGCTGTAATTGGAACAAGTTAGCCAAGTTTTGTTTGCGAGTTTTGCTGTTGGATTGTGCGACTGCAAAAGTGTCTTGTGTGATAAGATGGTTGCTGAATTTACATAGAAAAAAAAAAGAGTAAAAAGAAATGGCGTATCAATTCAGCAGTATTCCTTCGTGTCCCTTGTCCTAAAAATTACGATACAAAGACTAATATTTAACATTTTTCATTTCCTCGAGATAACTCGGGATAGTAAACTGGTGGTAAATTAAACGTTTTTTACTCCTAAAAAAATTAAAATTTCAACTTAAAACTTGCGTATTATGTTTTGTTTGAGTTCCTTGTATTTATTCATAAAAAAATTATGTTGATTTTTTGCATTTTTTTTCCTTTAAAAATTCGTAAGCTTCACGCTTCGATCAAATGGTCCAGAACAGTTTTCCAATGTTGTCGGTGCAATTTATTTTGGCCGAAAAATCATTAACTGTGGTCTAGTTTTGCCGCCTTAATTTTCCTTATATTTTTGGTTGTCATCGGAATAAAACTAACAAAAATCATAAAGGAATCGATTCCTATAAAATATCTAATCTTGCTAAATTAACAGTTTAAAACTAAAAGAGTTGTTTCTATATTATAATGTAATTCTAATGTATTACCCTAATGTACACACATTTTAATATAAACTTATTTAAATTGGTTTCTAAATTTCTTAACAGTTTCACAATGACTATTTTTAGGGCAAAAATTTCATTAATATGGTTATAAATTATAATTAAGGAGATTCGATCATCTGCATGGAAAGTGTTACGCATGCGCAAATTGTATATAATATATCAGCCAGTTTGGAAAGCTAATATTAAATGACAGTTGTGTCATCATTCATCATCATAGTTGGCCAGACAGTCCAATGTGAGCCAATGCCTTCCTCTGAAGATTTCTCCATTACGGTTGTGTACTCTCCCTATTTGTGATAGCAATATACCTCTAATTTTAAATGCTGTTTTAGATATGATTGCTAAGCAGAAAATATAATACTAACTAAATAATCTTAATAGCACCAGGGAATTGTTTAGGCCCCGGAATAGAAGGCGCAAGCTTAATTCATTTCAACTCATATACTTTAAGAGAATAATTTCAACCTTCGTGAGAAAAAAAATTGTTCTATGCCAAAAAAACCATTGCAAAGCAAACTTATTTGAGCGGTAGCGAACGGAAGTTTAGAATTCTACAATTAGTATATTTTTACGAATAAAGATTGTTTTTGTTGAAAATAAACAAAAGTAATTTTTTCTTCGTCTAATTTGTAGGTGGAGCATTTTAAGAAGACAGTTTTTAATTAAAATACAAAACGTAATCTACAAAACTATTTTCAAATAATTTTAATGATTTGAAATAAATTGTTTAGTTAAATTAAAGACGTATTATTTAGGAAATGAAGTACGCTCTTAAACAAATTAAATTGTTTAAGAACGTACTTTTTCTCCGAAGTCAAGATTTAACAATCTGATTTTTCTCATTAACTACTTGTCAAGAAAGAAGATTTTTAAAAGCAAATATTTTTTACACACAGATAATCTTTACGCTTATAAACTAGAGAACTTTTCCAATGATTTGGGTTAGAAAAAAAAATGGAAAATGTTTTTTGGCGTTCATGAATTAATTTCACACTTCAATAAAACGTAGAAAAGATAATATTTTTCTCCCCACTCTTTAAAAGCTATTTAATTAATTTCGTTTCTGGAACAATTAATTTTACATTTTTCAAGTATTCAAAGTGAAACAATAAAATTTTTGTGCTTCTGAGTCCTAATTGAATTCACTGCGAAATAAAAGTTAATTAATAGTGGATACTTTAAAAAACAAGCAAAAACATTTATTTCAATTTATTTTTCTTGCTTCAAAATAATTTTATATATATATATATATATATACGAAAGGTCAGATGAGTCTACTCAATAAATGGTATTTATTTTATCATTTCATTTCATAATAGAGAGAGTAAAATCTACTCAACTACTCTAAAAAATCAATATGTACCACTATTTAAGTTTCATGTTACGTGCTAAAAAGGGAATATTTCTTATAATTCGTTTAAAAATTATCTCGAGGGATTTCTCAAGTTCTCACGATAGCTTAAGGTAAAAAATTCAGAATGTTAATTCTAGTATTCCTTAATCTAAATTTAGGACTACAATGTTGGGTGTGAATTATTAAGAGTGAGAATATGTTTTGCTCTGAATAATAAGTTAAGAAAGAGGATTTAAATAAAGAAATTACATGAAAAGATTTGTTAAAGCTTTATATAATCATATATATATGATTGATATATATATCATATATCAATCATAAATTTTCGATAAAAAACATTCAATATATATATATATATATATATTGAATGTTTTTTATCGAATATATGTTTTTTTAAGTTTGAAAAGATAAAATAAATAAACGTATATTTAGGCTTATAGTCATGAAGTGAAATTTTAACTACCCTAATTTGGAAAAAACGTGCATCCAATTATATCAGCCTTGTTAGTCTAAAAACTGATCCAAAACGATTCAGAGGCAGCGTGAGTTCAAGTTTTAAGGAGTTGATGTTTTACCGATATGTAGTTTTGTAACTGGTGAGATTTGGGTAATTTTTTATTCTAAAAAGCACTCGTTTAAATAGCGTTGATTGTGGTCAAAATATTATGTCATTTCGTTACAAATAAAAGCATTTTTAAAATTAAATAAAAGTTGTTTTATATGTTTTAATCCAAAAAATATCCAGGTATAGTTGTTGAAACACATATATAATTTTCAATTTTTCCTTTAAAAATTTGTTGCTTCGTGCAAAAACGACACATTTTAATTTATAAAAACGTTATAAAACACTTTAGGTATAATTTTTCTATCATGGTAAGCAGCGCATTCATGATTAATTAAACCTTTTATTTTCTTAGTAGTTTAGGTTACCGCTTCAAAAATTTCCGACTTTGAACACCAATCCACTTAATAGATATGCAGATTTTTTCATTTCAAACTTCTTAGCCTGTATTTAGAAGACATGAGAACGCCTGTTTAAATAACAAAGTCACATTCAACTTCAAGAAGAATTCTTTAAAGCATAACTAGTCAGCATTTGAGAAAAATTGTGAATAAAAACCTCACGTGGTTAGCCCGATGGCAATGGAGCGCTGATATGTTTCTAACCAAGTATTATTTGCATCAGCACGGCTAGCTCTGCTTGCAGGGAGCAAAATATAGTTTAACTATCTAACTCTGCAATTAATTTATACGTAGACTTAATCTGTCTCCTGACTAAAGCCGATTTTTATGAAAAATTATCCTATTAGTTTTGTCAAATATGTAAATTATCTCGAATTAATAATTTTATATTTTTAGTGTTCAAGCATATCTTGTTTTCAATTTAAAGTCAATGATTCTAAAAATTAAAAAAATGGTAATAGGTTATATAATTATGTTACTTGATGCTGTTTTCAATATGTACTAATATACTTGTATACGTATCACGATACCTACTATAAGTATTGGGGATATAGGTTTTTCGCAGCCTACTGAGTGCTTGCTATTTAGGTTAATTTTGAACTATCTGCAAATTCTCGTCCAATTGAATTACGCCAAAGGACACTGAGCATTGTTAGTCTTCATTTTGAGAGGACGGACTTCTAAAAATATGTTTTGCTTCATCTAATAACTCAAAGTCATTACAACAAACAATAAATTTAAAAAAACAGGTATTTCTTAAAGGCAATTTTGTTTGCATACCTCTTTCAAATTTGTGTATGATTTCGCTTGATAATTACTGATTTGTTTGATAGTTTAGTTTCATTTCATTCTGCAAGAAGAGCGAGTATTCAGCTTGTAACAAAAATTATAAACTGAAAAAGTTGCGTAAGCAAAAAATAATATTTATTTTCAATACATATATATACATATATATTTATTTCTAATACATATACTTATGTATTTTCTAATCAATCTAATTTGGATATTGAAATATATATATATATATATATATATAAGATCTGCTTNATAATAATAATAATAATAATAATAACTTAGAGCATCACGTTAATTATTCTATTCGAATTATTTTAGATAATTAAATTAAATGATTTAATTACTGGTTATTGAATGAGTATTTAATGAGAAACGAGTCTTTGAAAATAAAAACAGTTTTTTTTCTTCAAAAGTCTAGTTTTAAAAGTTTAATTTAAAAGGAAGTACAAATTAAGTGAAAATACTTTGTTTCTAGTAGAATTAACTATATAAAAGTACTTTCTTGCAGTATTTCTAAAAGTATTTCTGTGTATATTCTAGTAATTATCGCTACATTTCAAATAAATGTTAGAGATTTATTTATTTTCAATATTTGTACCAGATGAGTTTTTAGCTTTAAACTATTATCATATCATTTAATGAGCATATACAAAAATATTCGACACATTGATTAGGAATTAAAATATCGTTAAAACATTTATTTTTTAACAGTTTTTTTTAAAGAATCGTAACTTGTATCACTTAGAAAATATTATGAATTGTTTAATAAAAATTGAATAAGAAACAATAAATAATACTTATTAAAAAAGATTCATTGTTGGAAATTTCTTTCGGGTATTAGCCTTATATTTCTACTCCCTCTACGTAACTGTGTATTTAAGCAGGAATTTTAATCTTCCCTTAAACTTCTAGCGGTAAAAAAACCCATGTAAATCATCTGCTAATTATTTTTATGATAATACGTGTTTTGTGATTAAAAAATAATGAGTGCTAAACTATAATAAATATGGGTAATGGTTCGACTAACTACTGTAAATATATTTATTAGAAATGTTAAAAACAAATAATTCGAAATTCGTCAAGCATAAGATTAAGGTACTATCTTCATTATCGTGAAATAATTGCTGGGAATAATTTATGTTAAATTTTTAAGTCCCATTTTCTTGATTAAGAGGAATTTTTGAATTAAAACAGAAAAATAATACTAAATATTGCATTTAGGATATTCTTTTAAAATTTACTGCTTCATGAGAGTTTTTAACAAATCTTAGATACTTTCGTATCGATGATTTCAAATCTGCAATCGCTTTCTCTCATCAAAGCACGGTTTTTCTTAAGTGACATTTTTAATCTGTTTTTTTTTGCGAAATGTACGAGTTTAAAAACGTTATATATCACAAGGGATCGCATAAATGTTGCGATAAACTAGTAGGGGAGTTAGGGCACATCATCAGGATTGAAATTATGTAAAAATCCATGACCAGAAATGTCGTCATACACCGCTAGAGACGCTTCTCTATTATGAATTGTTTCTTTGTGTGCTTCTAAACAGGTCATAATTGAGAAGGGTACGATGACATTTCCTGCCATTGATTTGCATGCACTTTTTTATCCCGATCCCCTAAAAGCTAATCGCAGCATCACTAGGTTTTTACACTTTGCTGGAAGCTGATAAGGTTAATACTTCTTCCAGACACATTGATTTGAATATCGGTACTGCGTTTTGTAATTTAGCAATGTATCGTACTCAAATTTATCCCTACTTTCTTACATGAGTTTTTTTATTGTCCAAAAC
Organism: Parasteatoda tepidariorum; assembly: GCF_043381705.1. NCBI lineage: Eukaryota > Metazoa > Arthropoda > Arachnida > Araneae > Theridiidae > Parasteatoda > Parasteatoda tepidariorum. The sequence goes on from NC_092210.1 coordinate 25,575,234, forward strand.
TCGCGTTAATATTTATTGATGAATTTGTGAATTTGTTGATGAGTTTCGTACGTTCAAACTTAATGAACACATAATGACTTCTTGCTGAAAATCCCCTTTCAATTTAATTCCCTGCGCTTTTAAATGACTTAAAATGAGATTACAAATTGAAAGTGACAGCTCTAAACAAATGCAAATAGTACAACTTAACTTTATTTGCTTGAAGTAAGCAATTCATTTTCACTTTTATTGGTAAATTGTATCACATGTTTTTAGCAATGGGTTATTTACTCAACCACTTCTTAAGTGACTTTTATATACACTGCTTTAAAATAATACTCTTTGATTTATTAAAGTTTGCTTTTTACAGGCCATAAGTTGATACTTGTTTTACATTAACGTACAATGCGAAAATTGATCATATTCTCAATATTATGAATTCGATGGATCATTACATTCAATTTAATTTTGAGCAAGAATATAATAAATGCTTACCTTTCTTAGACATATTTATTTCTCGTAATTGAGATAAATATCTCACTACTGTTTATTTAAAGAGAAACAGATATTCTTAAGCATGTCTGTTTACCGTATTTCAAAAATTTGTTTTAATAGTTATCTCGCCAATCAAAAGTTCTTTTACCTTAATCTTATGACATGTATTTCCTTCGAATGCTACTGATTCTATCTATAGAAAATTAATCACGCAATTCAGCAAACTGTCGAATTCAAACTTTAGTAATTTGATTGTTTTATATCTTTCAAATCAGTCATCAAATTGCTACTATTTTAAACTAGAGTTTAAAATCATTCTCTCATTTTTAAACAATTAAATTTCACCAACATAAAAGAGTGCTATTGATGATGATAGAAACTGCGAAGTTCATCAGATTTCTTGTCAGTGTAGTCGTGCTTGTATTAGACAAACTAAACGTATCCCTTAATTTACTTTCTTAATTTACTTATTTTACTTTATATCCCTAACCTAAAAGATAGGTCCAAAACCAAAATACTACTGACTTTGACTTATGGAAATCATTCCATATTTTGAAAATTTTAATAATTTAGTTAACGGTTTTTCAGTATCCCATTCCGTCGCAATGTTCTGAAAAATATTCTAATTTAATTTCTGCATCTTGCACCTTGAGTACCCATCCAACCCTCCAGACTTGCTCCTTATATCCCTTCATTTATTATCTAGCTTGGTCGAGCTTCTTTCTCGTGTGCTACTGGTTTAGAACAACTTTTCTTTAATTCATAATTTGTCTACACCGTTACTTTTCTACTGTCATTTTGTGTTTAGACACAGAGAAAAGTTCTTGTATATGTAACCGAAACTATAGTATGCCTAGTCAGTATACCTTTATTTGTGTTTTAACCACGTTGTTACTCAAGATATAATTGTTTACAACAGGAATTATTTTGTAACTATAAATACTTTGCAATCACTGATCATGATTGTTATTTATAAGTATAATTGAATGTTACTTATAATTAAATTTGGAATTTTTTTTCAAATTTCTTAGAATTACGAATAAAATTATAATCGTTTATTGTAATTAAGATTACCTGTTAAAAGTAATTCAAGTAATTTAAAAGGATAAAAGGAAAGCTTTTCAATTCTTTTATTTTATACAATTAAACTCATATATAGTCGCATTTATGTATTTCTAATTTTTCTTTTCATGCATAGTAGACATATATCTAGTGTAATGAAAAAAGTCAGTACTAACAAATTAGTGTTGTACAATATATTTCAATCTAAGAATTGTCTTGATCTTGATTTTGATTAAAAAATAATGCTTAATGGGAAAATTCCCAGAATTTTTTAATGAGAAAACCATTTAGTAAGTGGGATTTTTTGTGATACAATAAATAATTCTCCTTGCTGCAACCTTTCCTTTGGATTAACTTTAAAACATGGTTTTATAAACAGATTGTGAAAAATTATCATTGGTACGAATGAATATTTAGCTCTTAAAACACGCAGGAAGAGGGTTCCTGTTTGGTGCTGCTGTCATCTAGTGCTTACGAAGATGTAATGAATTATTATATTTATGCTAACTGTTATAAAATTTTTTACATGCGAAAAAACCCCATACGTCATAACAAATCTGTGCAAAAATATTTTTTTAGGGAGGGGGGCTAGTAAGATAACATTTCTAAATTACATTAAAATCGGATTTAATTTTTGTTGTAGTTCATTTACGTCGCTCTAGAGCTGCACAATGGGCTACTGCCGAAGGTCTGGGAAACATTTCTAAGGATGATTCGAAGACATGCTATCACAATTTTGATCCTCTGCAGAGGAGATGGCATCCCCGCTTCGGTAGCCTGACGACCTGCACGCGAAGTCGAGCACTTTACGGTAGCACAGTTTAACGAAGACCAATACCGCACACCCTCGGTCCCTACGCAGACTAATCCAAGTGGTCAATCACCCGCACAATGACCGCAGCCAGTAATGCTTAACTTCGGTGATCTGGTGGGAACCATGCCTTAACGATCAATCCACTGCGGGACGAAATCGGATTTAAAATACCAGTTTTAGTATTTTTAGTTAAAAACAAACACCATAATTTTGCATCAGAAATAGTGCAATTTATTAAACTAGAGACTCATTCAACTTTAATGCAAACGATATTAAGAAATTTTAAAATGCAATATCAATTTTAAATTATAAGTTTTTCTATTAAAGGTTCGTTAAAAAAGTAATTATAATATTAATTTATTTCTGCGCACTTCAAGCCTTTACAGATAATATATTGCACTGAATATGGTATATTTTCTTCGATAAAGAAAACTAATGAATGAACTTTTAAAAAATATCTAAAAATAAATAATATTTTTCACTTTAATTTGACGAGCTGATGAGATTTGCTGCAAAATTACAAAGCGTTTTAAAATACTTCGTTCACTGCTACATTTATAGATTAATAATTTCTGCGTAATTTATAGATTTATAGATTAATAACTTCTGCGTAAATAGGTATAAATCAAAAATTATACTTTTTAATTATTATATTTTCAGTGCACCAAAAAAAGAAAGAATCGACCATCCTGAAAAACTTTTGATCTAAAGATCGGATCTTCACGTTTTAAGACTCAATCCTTATGGTTCAAGGGGGACCGGAAATACGATAATTAATTAGTGCAGATGATATTTTAAATTACGAAATCAGACACAGAAGCGCACTTTTTCTGGATAAACATACTTTTCTTTTGAAACGGATTCAGTTTTCTAGCCCCCAAAATATAGGGGATAACCGCATTCGGGGAAATTGTTTGGTCAGGAGAGTGATCGAAAGTCTTAAAATTAATTTTATTTTTTGCTTATTTCACCATATCTGCAGAACTTCTTAAGCGAATTGAAAAACTTTTGCACACAATTATAATATTCGTTTATCCAAACAAAATTCCATGCAAAAAATTACCTTTTATTATTATTAATTACTTTATTTAATAATAGTGGGAAAATTTTTGAATTGTATGGTATACATTTATTACATTATTTTGAAATATCTAATTTTACATGGCAAAATGCAAATTTTGAGATAAATCGGTTGATTAATTCCTAAGAAATCAAATTTTAAATGTTTGACTTTTTTAAAATCTGACAGTTCAGGAACTATTCGACCGATTGCCCTCAATTTTTGCTCAAAAGCAATTAAAATAATAATAGTAATATTTATATCTTATCAATCTCCACAATTTACTTAATATTTCGCTTTTTATATGTACTTTTTTTATAAAGTACGATTGCAAAAAATTTGCAATATATATATATATATATATATATATATATATTCGCCAAAAGAAGCTCGATTATTTAAGGTTCCATTGCTAAGAAATTCTTTATGGCTGCACTAGATGATAGATCAAATTATTGTCTTAAATACGCGACTAAGTATCAAGTATTGAACTTATTGAATAAAATTGGGATTTAACAAAAGTTGTAAGAAATTATATATAAAAATAGTAATATGAAAAAGCGAATTATTGCTACAATTGAAAGTTTATACCCTTTTTGTGGAATACAACTTTGTGGTGGAATACGATTTGTCTTATTCTACTCAAATTCAATCTAATAAACCATTATCAATTGTAAAAAATATATATATTAAAAAAAATCACTAGAAACAAGTCTCTAAATAATTTTGAAAAAAATTAAGAGCCAATTGTAATAGTTGTGATGAAGTGGTGTCAATAGTGAAGTGCTAGTAGTATTATTTATGAATTGCATTAAGCATTGCAATTGCATTGAGTTTATTATAAATAAGATGCAAAAGTTTTACTTTTTTTAAACAAATGATACGAATTATTATATTATAAAAGTAGTTTCTAAAAACTGCCTGGTGAATCTCAGTATGAACGAAAGTTTGATGCAATTAGATTTAGAATAATTTTATTAGTTTTCAGAATGAATCCTAATTATTTCTTATTTAACTATGAAGAAAATCAAAATAGCAACTTGTAGAACTATGTTTTGACAATTTTCACTACCAAACCTAATGCAACAGCAAAAAATGTTGCAATAAATAGCCTAAAAGCAATGTTTAGCTTTGAAGCCTACATATTTATAAAATATACATCCCTTTGTCACAATATGTGAAAAATCTACAAATCTACAATTTAGAAGATTATTGCATATACTTAAGTATTTTCGTTTCAGTTCACAACAGTTGAAAAAAAAACATTACAATTATATTTACTTGTTTTAATGTAACTATTTCTATTTTACTTCACTTTTTTGAGCTGATGAAGAGATTTAAAATTTAAAGTTTAAGATCTTAAAATTTTATTATTACGAGCAAACTACATAGGATAGGTATTATTCAAAATTCTATGTTATATATGTTTATAATTCTAAACTTAAGTTCCTTGCTAAAAGATTGCTTAAATCCATTTTAATATTTGTTTATGCTTAATTTAAATATATAGATTTCGTTTTTTCTGGATTGCAATAGATTTCCAAACTCATATTAAAGCTACAACTAAAACATTTAAAGCTTTCATAAAGGCTTAATAATCTTAAATAAAAAAAAACTTACTTTACGAGTTGACAAAACAAGTTGTAGTACTTAAAAGATATCAAACTATCAGCCGATGTATTTTTGTTTATTGAAAAGTTTTGACAACAGTTTCTTGCATTCAGAGAGACTGCAAAGCACTATGATTCAGAATAGATTTGTTTATTTATTATTGGCTCATTGGAATTACTTGTCTTGTTTACACAATTTAGGTTTATTTTTTCATTTATTGGTTATTGTAATTACTTAAATTTTCTGACTTGTGTGCTCAAAATAGGCTTATAAACCTTCGTCAAGTAGAAAAGGACAGATAGCACAATAGGAGAGACAGCACCAAGTAGTTCCGCCTCCGAGCATTTTCTTTACTTATTTATTGTCGATTATAGAAGAGTGTGGCGAGCTTTTTGCGTTAGCTTATATCTCTGTATTTCTTTCTTTCTCTCCTTATATATTTATTTATTGCTTTATTGAAATTAAATACATTTGAAGGTTTCTTTGCCCAATTTTGGCTTATACGCCTTTGTTAAGTAGAAGAACAGATAAAATAATTTAAAGAAGGACAACACAAAGAATGCGTCCAGGATTACGGTGGGATTCGAACTCGCCACCTCCGCGCTCTGCACAGTATTTGGTGGGAGATCTCGGCCAGGTAAGCTCCTTTATTTATTTATTTATTAATACATAAACATACATGTTTGTGTGATCAATTATATAAGTAAGATTAAAAACCGCCACGAGGGCTCGGGGGATAGAGCGTTCACCTTCCAATGAGGTGAACCAGGTTCGACCCCAACGATGGCTGTTCCATACGAATTCCGCATCAGGCTTGCACCGACCACAGTGCTGACGTGTAATATCCTCAGTGGTAGACAGATTATGAGTTTGAGACCCCTTGCCATCAGGCTAACCGTGGGAGGTTCTCGTGGTCTTCCTCTCCATATAGGTTAGTTCTATCAGAAAGTCCTCCAATTTGGCAAATTTCTCCCAATACTTGATCCAAGAGTTTCCTTGTCTTCTGGATTGGGTTCAAAATTTTACGGGCTACGGAGTTGAATATTAGTAGTCGTGAACCCTAAATTGGGTCGGTTGTTCAACGACGGTTAAAAAAAGTGAGGTTAATAAGCTTTTGTCAAGCAGATGGACACAGTGTGGAATCAGTCAAGAAACTACAGGGTCCTAGCTCCGTTAGTAATTTAAGTTTATTTCTCAAAGCGTCTGCAAGATTGCATACGTAATATGGTTTGTCGATCGATGATCGTTAAACCTGGTTCCCAGTAGATATCTGAAGTCATGCATTATTGGTTGCGGTCGGTGAGTGGACGGTAACAACTTTCATTTGTTTGTGCCAGGATCGAGCGGTGCGGTATTAAACTGTTTTAACGTAAAGTGCTCAACTTTAAGTGCCGTTTATCGGCGGACCGAACTACCAAGTCGAGTGAGCCCTCCTCTCTGCTGACATTGAAGTCCAGCAGTTGACTGATCGTTAAGACAGGGTTCCCCGCAGATCACCGAAGTCAAGCATCACTGGCTGCGGTTAGTGTGCGGGTGGGTGAGTGACCACTTGGATCAGTCTGCGTAGGGATCGAGGGTGTGCGGTATTGGACCTCGTTAAACTGTTCTGTCGTAAAGTGCTCGACTTCGCGTGCAGGTCATCGAGCTACCAGAGGGGGATGCCATCCCCCCTGCAGAGGATTAAAATTGCGATGGCATGTCTTCGGATTATCCTCAGGGATTTGGTTCACAGGTGCCCACTGGGTAAGGCGAAATGAGTAACACCTCTGGCATCTTCTAAGGCGAAACGAATAAAGTTCAGTGCCTGCCATACGAAAAAAAAAACTCCAACACGAGTCCAACGGCCTACCAACTAGTCTCTCCCTGTCCCTTAAAATCAGTGAAAATTAGAATAAAAAGCAAAATAAATGAAGAACAAGGTTAATAATCTGTTTTTAGAGTAACCGTAAGAAAAATGCATTCAATTACTAGAGTTAATGAATTCTGGTAATTTAGGTACTATTGGTAGTATGGAAATTGATGTTGTTTAAAAAAAAAACAATGATAATTAAAAAGTACATAGGTGGATTGGTGAGCGTAGTGAGAAGGGGATGAAGCATGCTAGAAAATTTAAATTTTATCAATGATGACCGTCAAAAGATGATTAAAAAATTTGCGACCAGTAGTTGAAACTATCCTACCACTGAATGTTCTTAAATCTGGAATTTTACTGTGAATTACAATCAAAATCTCTTAATCACTCTTTCCACCCCTTAACCTTAAATACAATGAAGTTCTGGGACTCTCTTTATCAATAAAAAATTCTAGAATAAAAAGGTTTCCTTAGCTAAAATTTGAAGTGCGTCAAGCTAGCGTGACATCGCGTGGTGTGCAGGTACCCAATTAAATCTGATCCGAAAATTTTTTCAGCTAGATAATCATCCAAGCCAACTAGCTTTAACCTTAATACGCCGTCATGTTCATACATAACCATATGATTTATGAGGTCTTCTTTTCGAGTTGCAGGTAATCAATTATGTTTTCTTTGGTGACTAATTAAACTATTCAATGATACAAATTGGCCGGGATAGCCTGGTTGGCAGGGCACTGGACTCACGTTTGAGGGAACAGGAGTTCGAATCCAGCAGGTCGAAGACTCTCAGTGTAGTAAATAGTGACTGGTGCACGTTAAATCTGTCTGGTCACAAAGTCCTCCATGTTCCCATAACAAATAAATACCTATGGGGGAACGGAATTGGAGCGTGATTGTTCTCTGGTTCAGGTCAAAACTACGATCTGTGGACGAATGACCGGATGTATGAATGTATCTTCCCTATAAACGGGAGTGACGTATGGGTGTGGCAGAAGTCTAATTCTTGGCCATAGGGGGCGCCATTGGAAAACAATAACAATCGCATACCCCTCTACCTTAATAGCCAACTACAGCAACAACGATATAAATTACATGTCAAGTTTTGCAATAAGAAGGCACTCACGAGACCCATTACGAGCTCTACCTTCAAATACATAGTGAATGAGAATTGAATAGCCTGATTTAATACAAAATAACGCTTAACATAATGGTGTGTGTCTATACGTCACAGCAATATGTAAATAAAGCTTTTGGGCATTCATTATTCTTTAGATTTTCTTATACATTTTCATACATTACTTTATTGCTTTCGGGAGTCGTGATTTCTTGTTTTGTTTATGATAATCTTGTTAATGAATCGATGTGAATTTGTACATTGAGCAAAAAAATAAATCGACCACCCTGAATAATTTTTGATCTAATAATCAGATCTTCATGTTCCAAGACTCAGTCTTAATAGTTTGAGGTGGTGACCTAAAATATCTTAATTAATTAGTTCAGATGATATTTCAGGCTGCGGAATCAGACACAAATACGACTTTTAATTTTAGAGTCGAATAAATCACAACTGTTTCAAAATTCGATTTCCAGGAACTATTCGACCGATTGCATTTAAATTTTGTAATTTGCCATTCAAAATTCTGTTTAAAACCATGTAAAATATTGTATACTTTATAGTTGAAAAGTTTCTGCACTATTATTAAATAAAACAATAAAACAAAATAACAAATATTTACTAAAAGTTATATTTTGCTCAGAATTAACTTTGGATAAACCAATTTTACAATTGTGTGCAAAAAATTTTCAATTCGTTAAAGAAGTTCTTAATATATGGTGAAATACCCAAAAAGTGAAATTAACATTAAGGGGTTCAAATTTTGGATCGCTTTCTTCACCAAACACTATTGGGACTACATTTCCTTGACTGCTGCTACCCCCCATATTTCGGTGATCAGAAATCCGAATCAGTCGAAAAAAATATATGTTTATTCAGAGAAAAGACGCTTTTGTGTCTGATTTCGTAATTTAAAACATCGCCTGCTATAATTATATAGCTAATTTGAGGTCACCCTCTCGAACCATTAAGAACGTGGAGATCTGATAATTTGATCAAAAGTTATTCAGGGTGATTTGTATTTTATTTTGCGCCCTGTACGTACAAAGAATTTAGATATCTTAATATGGTCTTTTTAAGTTACTTGAAAATGTCACTCACTCTGCTCGTTAAAAGTATTTATTCATTAAAAATTAAAGCTTAAAAAGACTTAAGCCTTTATAAAATGATTTTAATCTGAGAAATAACTAGCATATTTAAATCAAAATTTCATGAAATAGCTACAGTTCATCGTGAACTAATCAAAATTTTATCTTCTTTTATCCAGGAAAAAACATTTAATGATGTAAAAGACTTCCTCTTACTTTAAATAATCAAATTAAGTATCGGGATCATCTCGAAAATTTTTCCTTTCATGTACTTTTAATCCCAAAAGAACGAAATAAAGTCACGTAATTTAGAAGTCCATAAATTATTTTGAAACTCTTCCAATTATTTATGGATTTTAGAACTCAATAAAAAATCTTGAACACTATAATTGAATATGAAATTGAGTTTGATAAAGTAACTAGAGACTAGAAGTATTGGACATTAAAAAACATTCTTGCTTACTAAGTTTGCTTCGTGCCAACTACATAAAAAAATTCCAAATTCTTTAGGTCAATCTATTAAATTTAAGTGCTCTAACCACATTTTCAATTTATTTGACAACGCGTTTGTAAAAACGTTTCTAATAAAAAATAATGAACAAAATATTTGAAGTAAAAAGTACTGGATCTCAGACTGCCGGTACTTTTTACAGTAAAATTCACTTTGAACATATTATAGAACAAAACATTTGATACTGCGTAATTTTTTCAGTAATAATTACCGTAAAATAATTGAATCACTCTAATTAAATAAATATTTCTGCAAAAGTTACAGTCCAATATTTTAAGGTAAAAATAAATTTTACTTTATACCATGATTTGATCCGGAATTTTTCCCAGAGTTCATCATGTACACTGGATTGTGTTGTAAAGTTTACATTTACAGTGCATATTCAGATCAACCTACGCTCATTCACAAACTGCGTGAAAAATGTCGTAAGCTATTTAGCACTTGAAACTGTCTTTGCAAAGGTTTTTTTTAACTTTCCTCCTTGGCTGACTTTTAGAGATAATCGATAACTTACTATTAAGCTATTTAGCACTTGAAACTGTCTTTGCAAAGGTTTTTTTTAACTTTCCTCCTTGGCTGACTTTTAGAGATAATCGATAACTTACTTTTCATAAAAAAAACAGAATACAGTTATAATTGGCAGCTTTTGGCGACAATCTTGGCCACTATCACAAAATCGCTGACTCAAATATTAACATTTCAGAATTCGTAAAACTATTAATTTTATCTACTATTTTTGAGGTTAAATTATAGGAAATTCCTAATAACTTTAAGAAATCTATGCATATATTTAATTATGTGACAGCTGATCTGTCAGTGTAACAAAAGTGTTTCAGGCACAGGTTTTTTTCTCGAAGAAACGAAATGCAAGACGAAATAAGCGCATGCAAAAATGGGTTCAACTGGAAATCCAATTTTTGGGTTTTATGGTTTACGTTTTTAAATGAAATATTACGGCAGTTCTACCGATATCATTGTGTTATTTCTAAAGTACATCGAAATTCATTGGGTTTAAACTGAACATCCGATTATTATAAGTTTCCTTCGATCGTCAAGTTTCTACTTTTTGTTCAAAATAAAGGCTCCCGTTTTTTTTATATAATTTAATTTTTTTCTTCAAAAAAACTATCAGAACAGCCTCTTTTATTTTCAATTTTAACTTGCAGCAACTAAGAATCTATTGCAGATATAAATTCTAAAATTGCATAAAATATGAGGATGTTTTTTTTTTTACCTAAGCTATCTATTACAAATATAAACTCCAAAGTTGCATAAAATATGAAAATGCTTTTTTATCTAAGCATCTAACTAATCTATTACAGAGATAAACCACAAAATTTTATAAAATATTTTTTGTTTACTTCTAAGTAATCTATCACAAACACAAACTCCAAAAATGTATAAAATATGAAAATGTTTTTTTTTTATTCTTCAAAATCTGAACGAAGACAAAAAATATCATTTACAAGATTTATTTATTAATATTATTAAAAGTACAACTGAAACTGACATTTCCTTTTTAGGTCTTATTTATTCTCCCTGTCGTAACTCATCTCTTTTATTTAAATATAGGGGCATTTGTTTTGAAACTGGAGTTTTGCAGATCATAGAATTCTGTTAATTTAAACGTCTTTTATCTACTTTTCTTTATTTTGTCTAATATTCTTCATACTTATATCACGGTTACAATAGTTATTATTTTTTCTTTTTTCTTTCAATCCAGCTCAGATTTGCTTAAGATATTTTTAAATATCTGTAAACATTTTTAAAAATTCTTTTCTTTTTAAATTTTTGCATCATATATTTTAAAACATCGTTCAGTGTTTGTCTACTATAACATGGTGGATGAAATGTAACACTTTAATTCCAACTTTAAAAAAATTGAGTGATTTTGTGTCTTAATTCTTTTATTTTTGTTCAAGATAATCTGTTTTGGATGCGATCTGATCTGGGAAGCCACCAAGTGGTAATTGACGATTTTATCTTACCGATTTAAACTTATAGTTGAAACTTTAGTCTAAATATATTATACGTCAATATATTATTTTGCCAAAGATAAAGTGATGAGTTCATGTTTGTGTTTATGTAGGTGGATTTGCTGGAATTGGCGGGTAGTTTAAAATAAAAAAAGTTTTATTATTTTTCAGTCACTATTTATAGATCATAACGAGTAGATGAAAACTGTTCTTAAATACTTATTTGTTCATGAACTAGGTCAATAAAGCATCAAATTGTAGTAAGTTTAAACAAAACAATTAGACCTTGAAATATATTTAGAGATCTCTTATTTTTGATACAAATATAAAACAAATGTTTAGTAAGCTTGCCATAAACGAGATTTGAGTTAGCGAAATTTTTATAGAACTCCATTCCTACTTCTGAGACAAAAGACGTTTTTTTTTTCAAAAAGAATCCGTAATTTGTAATTTTTACAGCTGATGTATTATAGTTTTGCAATAAGGATGAATGTTAGTTTTTTATATATAT
>NC_092210.1:25587416-25604114 GCF_043381705.1 Parasteatoda tepidariorum
TATATATATATATATATAAACAAGTTGAGCAATACTTATTTATCCTCAAATTTCTTTTTTAAATCGAAAACAAACTTTATTGGGAACAAAAACAAACACATAAATACAAAGAATATATATTCGTCGCCAAGAGGAAAATCCAGTCCAGGCGACAAAGAAAGGTAATACAATAAATTTAAAAAGAAATTTAAAAAAAAAGGGGGGATATTACAATCATAAATTATTTTGCTCATCATAAGACATCATATATTGTTGAACACTGTAATAATAGAAAAAAAAATACATGAGACTATATAAAAAATAACAAAGGTAACATAAGAAATTCATTTGGATTGGCACAAGACTGGTATAAAAAATCAAATGGTTCTTTCAAAGTGAAAAAGAGAGATCTAAATCGTCAATGTTCATCACAAATTGAAATAAAGCAAGATTAAAAGAAGAATAGATTTGGATATTTTGCAACTGAAATGGTAATTTATTATATAATTTAGGTGCTAAGTAAAAAACTGTTTTCGTGAAATTTCTTTTGTAAAGTGGGGAATCTCATATATTTCAGTTGGTCTCCTTTCAGACGCATTAGTTTTTAATTTGCATATTAATTTGCATATTAAGTTATTGTTGCGTAAATGAAGTAAAATACGAAAAAATACATTATGGCGAAATGGTAATAGATTAATTCTTGTATATATATTGGTTGAGTAGTTATACTTGAATCATTTATATTTAGAGAATTAATAATCTTGAAGCATTTATTCTGAACTAAGATTAAAGGAAGTAAATTAGTTTTATATTCACCGCCATATTGCACCATATTTAATTAAGGAATAAAACCAAGAATAATAGGTGCTTTCGCAAAATTAAAATGAATTTTATTCTTAAGGTGATAAAATTTAACTAAAACAAAACGCAATTTTTTAACTAAATTGTTAATATGTGTTTTCCATTTCAAATTAGAGTCGATATATAGTCCTAAATATTTGATATTATTTACGGATTGTAGAATGTAGCATTGACAATTTTCTTTAGTACTTTTAAAGGAGAGAGAGGGGAATTTTAAATTTAAGTTAAATTCTGATTTTCTTAAACTGAAATAAATATATTTAGTTTCATTTAGATTTAAATTTAAGTCATTTACTGTATACCATTTTGAAATTACGCGTAAATCAGTTTCAATTCGAAAAATTAGTTGATTTAAATCAGTGCAAGAATACAAAATTACGGAATCATCAGCATATGTTATTTACCAAAAAGTTTGAGTTGATAAAAGTCATTGATGAATATAATAAACAATAAGGGTCTTAGAATAGATCCTTGAGGAACACCATGTTTTGAAAAAATATAATTACTGAAATTACTTCGGATTTTAACTCTATGTTCTCTGTTTGAAAGATATGAAATAAACCAATTTAAAATAATTCCTCTGAAACCAGCAAATTCTAATTTTTTGATTAAAAGATTGTCATTGACATTATAGAAAGCTTTTGATATATCAAGAATTATAGCTACTGTTATCTTATTTTCAGCAATACTATTATGAATAAATTTTGAAAATTCCAAAGGAGCTTTTTCTGTACTTTTGCCTTTAATAAATTTATGTTGATTTTCAGAGAAAAAATTTGTATGTTTTAAATAATTATACATTTTATCAGTTAGAGCTTTTTCAATGATTTTGGAAAAAACAGGTAATATTAAAATTGGTCTATAGCTTGATAAGCAATTTTTATCACCGGTTTCAAAAATAGGAGTTATGGTTGCTCTTCTTAAAGAAGTTGGAAAAATGGATGACTTGGTTGAAGTATTGATGAAATTAGTTATAAAATTTATATTATTATATTTATATCAATTATAATAGTATTTGCAAACACTGTTGAACATTTTTAGGGTATTAACCTGTAGGCAACTTTTTTTCAAGCTGTTTTTATCAACAATATTATCAGTTTGCTACAGTTGATAAAAAAACATTATAAAACACAATTGATAAAAACATATCTAAACAATAGTGTGTCTACGTGTGAGTTTTTGAGAGATAGTGATAGCCGGTAAACTTTCTTACAGCAAGATAAAGATCACGTGTTTAAGAAAAATATTGCCAAACATTTAATTTTTTTCATTATAAACAATCTTTAAATTAAGACCAGAACCATTGAAATATTGAATTTTATTCAAACATTTTTATGTTTCCTATAATTGTTAATTTCACAGATATTATCACTTACATTGTGAAACAATTTGCTTTACATTTCACCCACGTGATACCGTTTCGATAAAATAATATATTTAGTAAAAAGAAAAATCAACCACTTTTAAGCCTTTATAAACCTTTTAAAACCTTATTTGAAATCAATTGAATTTAAGAAGTTTTTGTAAATGCTTTATATTAAAATAGTCATTTACTAAAGGACTTTTTCTTGAGACGTTTTTAATTTAAATTATTATTGGTTAATTATTATTATATTGTTAGTATTTATTCCAGTCCAAATTTTCCAAAGAAAAAATGCAATCTTAGATTTCAAACATGGATAAAATCATATCATTACCATCATATCATTACAATCATATTATCATCGACATATAGACAAAAAAAATATTTAATAGTTAATAATACATAATAAAAAGTTAGAATCATTCAAAAAATGGGGAAAAAGTGAAAAATTGAGGATGCTTGTACAATATTTCAATAAAAAAATGTTTATGCATTTATTAATATATTTTTAACAGCAATATCAGCAGTGCAGCATATTTCTAATATTAGATGTAAATAAACGCGTTCTTGCGTTTCCATTTAGGTTTCGGTAAATCAATCGAAAAAAAGTAGTTTTTGTATTTTGTATTTATTTCTTTTCGTTTTTAATTTCGTGTTTGTTAGTTTGCTTTGTTAGAAAATGGTCAAAATCGATTAAAGATTCGATGGCGAGAAATTCTGCATGCACAGTTTAGGGAACGAAATTTTCAGTGGCATCATGAGCAGAACTTGAAACGAAATTTAAGGAAACTAATCAGTTGGAAATTTAAAGAAACTAATCAGTTGGAAATTTAAGGAAACTAATCAGTTGGTAATTTAAGGAAACTAATCATCAACAATTTTAATTGAATACCAGCAAGCGCTATCATTGTATGTAAAAATGGCGTAAAAAAACAAAAGATTGTTTTACGAACCAATCAGGTTCGACACAAGCGCGTGACGTCGCTAGCATGTATCCAATTAAATTCGATCCAAAAATTGATTGCTAATAAACCTTACCTGATTGTTGTACACCACTTGATTAGGCCCAACCACCTGATTTAAATCAGATGATCGTGTTTAATCGCGAATTCTTCTTTTCAAGCTACAAGTACCCAAATGGTGATAAATATTTTTTTGGAGATTAAGTTTGTTAGTAATTTCCGAGAATTTTTTTTTAACAATGAATACGTTAATGAATGTTTAATATATTTATTTACATTGAATTATTTTTAAGACATATGCATTTGTTTTGTCCAACTAGTAGTTAATCACACGCAATAAAAATATCAAGTGGGTTAAAATTGAAACAGGCATTTTTTATTTAAATTAGATTAATTAATTTTATTTACCTCAAACTTCACTTACATAATGCTTGAGGTAAATAACTTTCATTTACGACTAGTCTACTTGATACATAATGTAAGAATGTTGAATAATAGAAAAAATATTGATGTTCAAGCTGAGTATGTTTACGTCAATTTACTATTGTCAAAAACGGAGATTGTAGACGTATTAATACCTAATAGCTGTAAACTATAACTAGTGGTAAATAAAGATTATAAATTAATTCACTCATGCTTTTAGAACTGATGACCGATACAAAATGAAAAAAGTGAAAATTATCTCTTATAAAAGTGATCAAAGGTGAATCTAAATCTGTCCAAAAGTCTATTTATCTGTGCGACTTTGTCATTCAAAATTAGTTGAAGATTATTGGTGACAATATAACACTTTTATGACAATAATTTTAAATTGTTGCGATGCAAGCAGCTTGCTCATTCAAGAAGAATTGGCTTACATTTAAATTATTCTTTGCAATATTGCATTTTAGAAAGCTCTTCAGCTTTAATGAAGTCGCATGTCATTGTTAACCCCTTATTGCGTAATTCATCCAAAAATAAAGAAGAGAAATGTTTGGTACTTTAATAATATTTTTTACAACATCTTATTTAACTTTCCGTTAAAGATGGCTACGTAGTTTATAGTAAAATATCGGTTGAATTCCGTTATCTATTCCGAAAATAACATGTCAGCACAACAGACAATTACACGACAAGGCTTTCTCAATGGGCCTAATGCGAGCAGTTCGTAGCAAAATTTTGCCATCGCTTCATTTCCCTGGATCTAAGATTTTTTTTCCTACCCAATACAACTACCTATGGTACGGTTGCTTTTTTTTCCTTGTTCCTTCTATTTTTTAAAATATAAATTTCTTTTTTTAGCTGGGAAAGCGTCTTTGCATCAATATACAGGAACCATCTAATTTTGTACGATTTAACTACTTTTACAATATCGATATTTAATGCATAGTTCATGATTTTACCTAATTGTCCACATGTTATTTTGTTATTATATTAATATTTCTTAATTTCTGTCACTATTTTATTATCATTGTCATCATTTTTAAATCAATCCTGAATTGTTTTAAATTCAGTGGATAAAGTAATTAAAAGGATTTTTAGGGAAAATATAACTGAAACTTTTTTCGGAGGAACTTCCAAAGTAGTTTCATAATAAGGTAGTATAACAAATTTAAATAAAGCATTCAAATCATTCATTGCATAAAATGTTTATCGAGATTATGATATCTTTCTTTTCAACATTTTTATCTTCAGTTTGAAAATGGCAGTTATATCGCTTTTCCATAAAACCACAGAATTTTTCCATCGGTTTAGAAAATGAATCTTTTAAGAATGATTCATTAGTTTCTTTTCTTTTTTATTTAATAGCTAAGGTCATTGAAACAACCCTTATTTATCAATAATTAATTGTCTCCTTTGAAAATTCATTATTTTATCCCCAAAGTATTTTCCTTCTATCTTAATGCTTAAAGTTTATGAATTCATTATAATTTTTGAAATTTTTTTATTGCACGTTGATTCTTGTATTCCAGAGGTACTTTCCTTCTGTGCTAATGTTCAAGGTCTATAAATCCATTATCATTTTTGACATTTTTTATTATAAATTCTTTTTTTTAACCGATATATATTCCTTCTATCTTAATGTTTAAGGTCTATAAACCCATCACTATTTTTGACATTTTTTTTATTGCCCGTTCATTATTTTATCCCCGAGGTATTCTCCTTCCATCTTAATGATTATAGCCTATAAACTCATTACCTTTTTTGAAATTATTTTTACTGAAAGTTCATTTTTTTTATCCTCGAGGTGCATTCCTTCCTTGTTGAATGATTAAAGTCTATGAATTCATAACCGTTTACGACATGTTTTTTTATTACATGCGAAGAACAAATATAAAAATAAACAGCTTTAATCTTTCGTGCAATACGAACCGTCCTCGAATGAAGCCGAAAGCCAAAAAGTATTTATCTTCTTCAGAATTCATAGTTTAACTATTCTTAAATTGTTATTAATTATTATTTGTTATTTTTTTCTTCAAAATTCCTCTCAAATTATTCGTATATGTCATGCAATTTTGAAAAATTACTACGTGTTCAAAAAAATTGAGCAAAAAGCAAAATAGGAAAGTTAAATTACATTATAATATAAAAAGAGATAGAATACCTTATTTAGTAACGTACATGGCAAACTTGGAGATAAACATAATATATTTTAAAAGCTTTCTTTTAAAATATTAAATTGATATATTATTTGTTATATTAAAATAGTTTTGTATAGAATGTAGAAAAAACAATAGGAGTTATGTTAATGAACATGAGATTATATCTGGCCAATAAGGTATTAAGCATAAAAAATATTCATATATATAAAAAATATTCATATATAGTTCAGCATAAAAAATATTCAAATAGTATAAGAGAAGTACATGTGGTTAATTATTTTGACAATTTACATATTCCGAAGTAATTTTTTTTTCAATTTCCAAATTTTGAAAAGGATTCGTGTAACGTATCATGCTAATCGCATTTATAGTTTTTAATAATATATCACTTAAATATTAACTTTTCAGGCAGTCTTAAGGCCTGGTTTCTTAGCCTGTCGTCCTAAACGTCGGCGTCAGCTGGAAATCAGCGCTAACCTCTGATTGGTCCATTTGTGAGTTTGATAGTATACGTCATCGAACGCTCATCTTGAACTACAATTGCCGTCCAACTCAACTGCAGTTGGATTACAACGTGACGTTAACCACAGAAGCAATGGCGGACAACATCCAACAGCACATTGAAATCAGCCAAGATTTTGATTTTGACATTAAACATAGCTTCTTCATTAAACATAGCACTCTTCATTTAGCTCAGCTATAATGTGTTTTTTCTTGGACAAAGTCATTATTTACTCTCTAAAACACTGGTCGACAATAACAAAATCAATACAAATTCAAAATAAATATTTGTTTACGTTATTAACGCATGCGCAATGAGAGATAATGTCTGCGTTGGACCGACTGCTCACGCTGAGCTAACAAAAAAGTATTTTTTTGGCGTCAGATCTACGTCAACTTTCCGCTGACGCCCAGATAAGGCGTTAGTTCTAAGAAACCAGGCCTTGAGCTAACAAACCAGTATTTTGTTGGCGTCAGCGTGACGTTGACGTCCCGCTGACGCCCAGATAAGGCGCTTGTCCTAAGAAACCAGACCTTTAGTTAGTAGTTCACGATTTTATCAAGAAAAAACTAAACGATCTTACGTGCAACGAAAACTATATCGACGAGTTAAATTTAAGAGTTTTATGTGATTTGTAGTTTTCAAATTCTGTATTAAAAAAAACTTATATAATCATCAATAGGCGCACTTGGTTTCATTTTTGTTTGTTATTTTAAATTTATTTTATAGCAAGAAAAAATTAAATAAAAATAAATAACTAAGTTTTTATTGATATAATTAAATGCAATCTACAAGTATTCTTAAAAATAATCAAATATCTGTTAAGAATGCATGAAAACACTTCGATCAAGTGTGTTTCATTTAGAATTTTCTAATAATATAATGCTGAATAAATAAACATTTGCCTCCCAATTGCAAGATTTTGAAGAAAAAAAAGTAGATTTTCTTTGATTTTCTTTCAAATATGTCATCATATCAGAAAATATTTAAAACAATTTACTTTGAAATAGTTGTATACCTCTTTCACAACCAGGGCGTTGTTTCATCGACTGGAAAGCAGCAAATTGCTAGGTGTAAAAACCAAATGCTAGTTACAAGAAATCTCAGTAGCAAAAATTGCTAGTACTGGCTAGTAGTCTTGATTTTCGATATTTTCCGTCTTTTTTCAAGTTCCGATATTTTTATTACGACGTTATTACGGCACGCAAATTTCAAATAAGAGTGATTACTTCTTCACGCTCTCGATTAACCACGATTCTATCGTTAATCCTCATCTTTTTCCCATCATTTTTTCCGATAATTATTTGTCATTTTTCCGGCAATTCAAATTTCAATTTGATTTTTTTAATTCAACAAATATTGCGACAACCGCAGTTCGAATTTGAGTAATAATTTTTTAACGCGAATAATTAACGGCTAGTTCGTTGTTTATCCACGTCTTTTTCTGATTTCGGTAGTCGTTTATTTTTAACTATTTTTATGGCTTTTTTGCATGGTTTTCCAAAATCCTATACTTTTAACACAATGGTATTACGACCTGTGAATTTCAAATTTGAGTGATAATTTTTGACGAACTCAACTTGAGACGATTCCGGTGTAAATCCACGTCGTTTTTCGATTGTTTTTTCGGGAGTTATTTGGGAAAACAGCATGGTTTATCAAATTCCGTTTTTACAGTACTGTATTTCGACACACGAATTTCGAATTTGAGTTATCACCTGTTGATGTGATTTAGTTGTGAATATTCCATCGTTCATCTACCATTTTTCTACCATTTCCTTGGCAATTATTTTTGTTTTTATGGTCTTTTTCCCTTAGTTTTTCAAAACAACGATTTTTTTTTAAATATGTTACTGCGATACGTAAATATCAAATCAGACTAATCATTTTTTGATTCATTCAATTGCCATTGTAAATCAACTTTAGCTATTACAGTTAATTATTTTGCATCCGTCAGGCAATTTTCACACCGGTTTTAAAAATCTTGATATTTTAAATACGATATTTGTACGATCGACGTATTCGGAATATCGCATTTGAGTATTTAAACTTTCACACAAGCAATAATATTTCTAATATTTTCCACTCAGTGATCGTTTCGTTTTAATAAGTCACACGGCAATTATTATGTTGAATTTTCTGCATCATAAAATGTTTTACGATATCTCTCTGAAAATTGCTTGTATGAAACCTGATTTTACGAATAGTATTTTTCCGCACTAGAAAATTCTGCGACTGGTTTTGAAGGATGAAATCTTGCCCTGTTTACAACGCATTAAAAATTAATTTTTTGCCTTCTTTTGATCCGAAAAAGGAATAAAAATTAATTTATACTACTAGAAAATCCCTTAAATTGTAAAGTTAAGATTTCATATGGCATTTTCTTTTACAAAAAAATAGTGCTTCCCTTTTTTACGTAATTTCAGCAAATTTTTATTGTTTTCATTAAATAAATTCTTATTACAGCTATGGGAGAGAATTCTTATCCCAATAATGGTATTCTTAACACATATCTAAAGGTGACAGAAAGAAAAAATTTGCTAACTACGTGTCGCAACTGCTTGATTGCATTCTTCATAATAACTTGGAGTCATTAAAACTGATTACGTATATATTTCATAGTTTTTCCAAACACAAAAATGCAATAAATTTTTTTTAAAAAAATCCTGCGTTGAAGTAAATTTTTATAGAATTATAGGTTGGAATTCTCATCTCAATTATGGAATTCTAAACAAATCTCAAAAGATGAAAGAAAGAAAAAATTTGCAAACGTGTCGCAACTGTCTCTCTGATTGTATCCTTCATAATAACTTGGGGCCATTGAAACTGATTACTGATGTTTTTATAGTTTTTATAATCACAAAAATGCAATGATTTAAGAATAAATCCCACGTTGAAGTAAATTTAGATAGAATTATCTGCCGGCCAGGTGACCGAGTGGATTTGCTCGCCTGACTGCGGGTTCGAATCCCGCTCTGGATATGGATGTTTCTCTCTGTCTTTGTGCTGTCCTCTGTTGTGTGCGTGTGTATAAGCGGGTTTGTGGCAGTGTGGCGTGGGCAACGTTATTTGCCTCAGTGACTTTGATTCACAGGTGTCCACTGGGTAACGCTAAATGAGTAACAATATCGGCATCTTCATAGGCAAAGATTCAAATTCAGTGCCTGCCATTGGAAAAAAAACATTTAGATAGAATTATCTTAAGTTATTACACACAGATCGAATATAATCACCTCTGACTAAAAAAAATGAACTCACAAAGATAATGCAGTAAGGTTCCGATTACCGTGACAAAATGTGAATAAAAACGTTCCTTTTTTTAACAGGTGATATTGACAACATAAACAGAGAGGTTTATGTCAGTTTCATCGGTCAAACTAATTTTTTGCTAATCCGATTACAATTGGATCAAAATTACGTTAACTTAATGGTGATTATTGTCAGGTGTTAATCAAAAGAATATTCAAAAGTAGTATTTTGCAAACAAAAACTCTCGGTTATCAGTTTGAAATATTGTGCACAAAATATAAGTTAAATATTTCAAATATGAATATTTATAAAATAGGTATATTAATATTGTATTGATTTACTCATATTGTATCATTATTAATATTCTAATGATTTTGATATATTAATATGTATTCACATAAAATTTAATTTTAGGGATTAATTTAATTTTTTGGGATTTGATAGACGAAAGTTTGCTATCAAGAAAAACTTAGAGCAAATGAAGTTTTGCACAAGGCACGTGTGTATTTATTTAGTTTCAATATTAAAGATATTGTTAATAATATTAACTCCAAACCCTAGTGCAAAAAAGTTGATCTATTAATTTAATTGATTTGAACTTGAATGAAATTCAAAGAGAAAATTATTTGTGGTAAGATAGGGAGTAAATTTTATTTGTAAAGAAATAATTAATGTAATTATATTAGTTTAAAAGTATACACTGAAAATCACTGAATTAATGTAACTAAAAAAATATTAATGTAAAAATTACGGTATAGTATTGTACCATAACAATGGACATACAGATGATGCACTCAAAGTGCCGGTACTTTATACCATAATTTAATTTAGAATATTTTTAAAGTGTGTTTTCCGTTTGTATGAAGAAAAAAGCACTTTGGATTTGCAATTAGGGAATGAGTCTCTTGTTTAACAAAAAATAACTAAGTATTTCAACAAAAACTATTGTTCTTTTAATATGATTTAATTTCAAATAACATTAAATTTTGTTGTAAAACCTGAATAAAACCATCGAAACAAGTAGCACAGTAATCTTCACGTAACTAAGCAGTTGAATTTCAAAAGAAAATCCCATAGTTTGCATTTGCATTGCTAAATAACTTTCTGCTGCTTTCTCATACAAGTGAACATTTTCCCTTTAACGCCAAACAGAGATTTTTTATGAAAAAAATTATTAAGTACATAAATAAAAATAAAACGAAATTTAGATATTTCAAGCTTACTCCCCATTTTAATCACAAAGAATTGGGACAAATCAATACTTCAGAATAATAAGAAACATTACATGCCATGAAAAACAAAGAATCACCGAGTAAAAAAGACATTACATGGAATAAATATAAATGTAGCAAAACCATTATTGCATCGCCTTTACCAACGACACTTTAGCTAAGTAAGATAACTGCACTATTTACAGTATCGTTGCTTGAAACGATTTTTAGTTACAAGTAATAACAATGCTTTTTTTTTCTTAAACTAGTAAAAAATGCAAACAAGAGAAAAAAATACTTACTTTTAAAAAATGGGGTTCACATAGAAGTAAGCACTTTTTAATTCCGTTGCATGTAACAAAAGTACAGGAATACCACGGGCTACATTTAATAGTGGTAGTAAATTTACTACAATACTAGTGGCAATTTCATTTATTAAAATATCAATTTGAAGTTAAGAGATATATTATCATAAAAATGCATTCGATTATCAGAAAAATGCATTCAAAATTTCATTACGCAAAATTTAGGGGGGGGGGAACATAAATGTTGAATAATAAAACTTCTTCATTTATTTATTATAATAAGTATCAGTGCTGGACATATTAAATCCATGTTAGACTCAGCGCATTTAGCTTAACATTTTCTCATAAAAAAATATGACCATTCATTTAAAAATATACTCGGAACTAAAATATTTTAATCATTGAAGTACGAAGTACAATGTTTTAAGAATTAATCACCATCAATTAAGAACTATTGTTATCTTTATCTAGTTCATTATTTACCCTGGATATCATAAAATTTGAAGGTATCATCTTGAAATGTGTTTCAAACCTTCGGCTCGAAAACCATGTGAATAAAATAAATATAGTATCTTTTCATTAATTGTAGATTTAAATTCTTTTACAACCCTTATACTAAATTCTCTATCCCACTTCTTATTCTCTTTATGTCCTTAAAATACTTAAAGTGCAAAAATCTTTTTCATCAATAAAATAAAACATTGGAAAAAGCTTATGATGGTAATTATTTTAGAAATCAACAACTGATTTTTTCTCTTTTCCTTATTTTTATTCGAAAATAAAAAGTGTTTTAGGCATAATGAAGTGTTTCTGATAATTTCTAGAATATGGATTCAGTGAATGATTTTTGAATTGTGATAAGATTTTGGTGATAAGACTTTCGTATTTGCGCATCAGGAAATTTTTCATGAGGGAATAAGATAACTTTCCTGGTTTACAGAGAGATGTATAAGGAGACTATAAGATAAGATCCCCCAAAACTGCAGAAAGAGTAGTAAAGTTTACTTTGGTATAAAAGTACTTTAATTAAATTTTTATTGGAATATCTAGAGAAAAGTGAGTGCTGTATTTTTTTCTTTATTTTTCGAATTATTATTATCGTTCATAAACTAGACTTCCTTTTTTAAAAAAATAAGAATTAATAATTTATTGATTTTCTTATAAAATATATTTTGAGTGTTTTTGCTTTAATTCATGTATATTATATCAATTTGAAATATTTATCAAACATTATTGGTTAATAAAAATATTTTTACTAGGTTTCTCTAGTTTACTTAATTTGAGTGAGAAATAAATTATCTAAACTAATAAAATTAAAAATTAATTAATAGAAAATAGTGTGGGTCATGTATAGTAATTTTGTCCTGAAAAGTTTTCTGAAATTTTCACTATAATTTTTTTATATAATCTCTCACACTGTGAAAAAAAAAGTATGATCAAAACTACCAGAATATGGTCAATTTTATCGTGTTCCTGGCTCTATGGGAACGTCAGAAAGTTCGGTAATTTTTACCGGATAGCTTTAATAATAGTTTTAGTAAAATTAGAAATAAAATATTATTTTATAACATATGATAAAATTTGGTAAATATTGTTAAATTTGGTACTTTTGTCATGATAACTTACAGCATGGTAGAAAAAACTTTAATAAATTTGCTTTACAGTTTTGTATTTTCTACTAAATGTGTGGTAATAGAAACTATAATTTTGAAAACCGGAGTTTCCAGTAAACCGGAACCCCAAGAACGGAAAGGTATAAGTACCATATATTTTATTTTTATTAACCATACTTAAGAAAACTGTGATTATTATTCAGTATGGTAATTATTTCCTATTTCTTCTCCTCAGTGCGTATTTAGTAAAAGTAAAAATGTAAAAAAAAAACTGTGTTATTTTTTTAAAAACAGAGTATTTTTTAGTTTATAGTATTAAATTATGTTTTAAACTAAGCTGTTTTTAAAAGTCTCATTTCTGTGATTATGTAAAACTTAAAAATTATGGTAGCGTTTCAATATGCTCGAGCGACATTAATAAAATTGTGATAACTTCGCAGTATTATGTTACATTGAATTCGTGTTTTCGAAAAATTTCTATCTCTGACGAAGTGATTCATTATCTACTGACTAATAGTTTCTTTTTAAATAACTGTTTTTTTTTAAACTAAAAAGCTATCAAGTATTTATTCCAAATAAGTTTTGGAAATTTCAGAAAAAATGCTAATGGAAGATGTATAATATCGTGATGACGCAAGAAATGAAAAAAAACGTTAAGACTAAAATATTAAATTGATAGGCATCGCTGCTTCCAATTTAAAAAAGAAGTATTGGCAACCACTATCAACCCGTTTCTCGGTTCATCTTTTATTATTAGAATTCATTATACACAGTTACCATGTTTTCATTCATGAAATAACATTTAATGATACCTGCATTTGTGTGAAATAAATAAAAGTAAAAATAAATTTGCCCGGAATCAGCTGGAAATAAAAATAGAAATTTTTAAGAATAAGTCAAAAGTTAATAAGTTAAAGAAAAAGTACTTTACTCTTAAAAATAGTTCAATTTAATATTTATTTAAGTATCCAAGTTGAAAAATGTCCAAAGTATTCATAACTTTCCAATCTAAAGTTAAATCTAACTTTCTATTTATTGCTTAAATGTGAGCATTTTTTTTAACGCAGCATCTTTACTGAAATCACAAAATATTCTTCAAGTAAATATTAATTTTTCAAAATAAACTTTAGTCCTGTATTTCAAATTTGATATACATGTTCGTTGCAGAGCAGAATTATTTTCCAGAGGTTCAGCTTGTGGTGTTTATAAAATTTCTTCTTAAAAAAATCAAATATTTTTAATCTTTAATTTTATGGGTATTGATTGAATGTTTTAGTTTAATGTAAAATTCCCCATTTTAATCCTATATAACTCCAGATGCCAAGAGGTAAGGAGCTCTTCACTTACAATTTAAAGATTATCAGATTATGCATGTTAGGGATATTTCACACATTTTAGTTAGTTACCGTACGCCCTCGTACGTAAGATTAAAGCAATTTCGCATGTTCGCGTTTATTTTAGATGCTACGTATCTTTACGTTATGTTGACGCGATTTACACTACAAGAGCAGAGTTACAAGCACACTATTTATAACTGTTAAATGCTGTTTTCTGTTTAAGCCTATCTTCTAACTAAAAACATGGACATGGAATGCAAATTTGAAGAAATGTTTTGATCAAATTTAGAAATAAGTGATCATTCAATAAATAAATAATTTTATTAATTTTTGTTTAACATTATGATTGTCTAATTGCACTAGTTCCATAAGAAACTAGATATATTTTCGCTATTTAAAAATCTTAAATTATATTTATTTTAACAATACGATTTTGTTAAAAGAAGTAAGATAATAAAATTCTTTTAAATCTTAATAATAATAAGCTGCATTCTTTATCGCTGAATTCAACGAAATCTATAAACTTCCAAATTTTTCTGCTCACAGAACCGCAATTTTACGTATTGTAAAGAATCTTGAATCGTATGCCACAGCAAAGACATAATCTGCATCCATTCAAAATGTTTGTTTTGATTTTGTAGTTAAAATGAAATCCCACTATGTAAAAGTTAAAATGATATCCCACTACGTAAGCGTTTTTTCCTCAAGGATTTTTGAAAAATCTCTTATTTTCACTTACGTAAGTTAGATATTTTTTCATGGGCACATGCGCATATCCCCTGCGCTTGCAAAGTTGCGCATGCTCACTAGAAGTGCGCATGCGCAATTACTTGAAATCTTAGGCACGGAAGCGTATGGAAACTAATGTAAATTTCCGAAATTTCCCTTTTGTTTACTATGAATCCGAGACGCAAACAAACCAATCAGACATTTATGCGCTTCAATCTTGGTTATTTCAATTAGAAATGATTTCAAGTAAAATAATTTCGAGGCGAGATAATGAAATTGAAAATAAACCTGACTGGAAAATGATTTATTTTAGAATGACGCGCAAAAACTAGGTAGACGGTGTGTGTACATTTGCCACGGTAGAAAGATTAGCTCTTAGTTGGCAAGCGTTCTTTTCTTAATGAATGATCTTCTTACTGGCTAAGATTTTTTTAAAGTAACTCAACTATTAACTAAATTAACGTGTTTTTAAAACATATATAAAAAGTTCGATGATTTTTGAAGAAAAAAAAAACATTACTTACTGAAATAATTGTATTAAGTTAGATAAAAATGTATTTCAGTGAGCAATTCAAGATTCATTTTTTTATATTTATCTTGATTTTTATTGAAATTATTGATTTTCAAACATTGAGAGGATGATTTTCAAATTATTGGATATTAATTGTTGAAAGGATGTTTTTCAAATTATTGGTTCTCACTTATTGAAAGGATGATTTTCAAATTATTGGTTTTTAATTGTTGAAAGGATGATTTTCAAATTACTGGCTTTCAATTATTGAAAGGATGATTTTCAAATTATTGGTTTTTAATTGTTGAAAGGATAAATAAATGATGATTTGAAAATGGCCAGTTAATAATTTCTAATTTTTAGACGATGGGATTGAAAAGCTTTGATGATTCCAGGCCTACGACTTGGCTAGATGACCTTCTCAATGAAGAAAAAAATGCAATAAAAGAGGTGAATAAATTAAAAATACATATAAATCTTAATTTAAAACATTAGTAATTAGCATAATTGTGTAAAATATCATGTTATTTTAAGTATTATCTTTATTGCTTCAGTGCAATTCATTTTTACTTGTAAAAAAAATTAAGTAAATATAAATTTCACTCAATTGTTTCTTTTCGTTAAAAATGTTTAATCATATTTAATTTATAGGAAATTAAGTATTTTTAAAAATCATAAATTTTATATTTTAATCTATTTCAGTTAAAAAAACGCACCTTGCCTGAGCTATCTAATAAGATGTTGGATGATCCTAGTTTATTTTATCGCTTTTTAAAAGGTAAACCTTTAATGCTTTTTGCAAGACATCTTTGAAAACAATAAAATCATTCAATCTTAAACTTAATTATAAACAAGCAACAAAAAACTATTTTTTTTTTTGTACTTTACAAGAGCGAAGCAAAATGTTTTTTTTACTGAAATGACCACGCTGATGTAAGAAACAACTTTTAAAAGAAAAACAAAACAATACTTTTAATAAAATTTACACACACCGTTATTCTAAAAACTCAAAATCTATATCGTACACAAGAACTGCTGTTGCCAAAACATGGAATACTAAATATGTAATAAGAATATAATTAATGTTCACGTGCACACTTTTACACTCGACCATCCTGACTTTTGGACGACCTCGTCCCTTCAAAACAAGTTATAATCCTTCAAGTAATGCGGCACTTTTTTACATCTCTTTGGTCTACTGTTATCTCGGCTTAAATTTTTATTTGGATCGTCGTTGCATTGATTTGTACTGTTGTTGTCGTTTATAGGTTCACAAGCAATGAAGTTTTCCTTACTTCCAGTAATATTGTCCTCATCATCAAACAGATCTTCGTCGTTGACCAGATGAAATAGTTCCATTTGCGAAGCGTGGGCGGTAGTCGTATAATTATGTTGCCGTCTTCTTCCTTGTCCAACTACGCGTAAATCAGTAACTTGATAAGTGTCGGATGGTAATATTTTGATGACTGTAAGGGCGCTTTTTCATTACACGAC